>NW_026735372.1:0-135000 GCF_949786415.1 Peromyscus eremicus
GGACCCCATAGGAAACACATTAGAGTAGAAGAGTGCTCTTTTCTCAAAAGCAGAGTGTGTTTCTTGTAAGGCGAGCTAGCGTTTGTTTCCCACTCCTAAATGGAGTTGAATCACATGCAGTTTCTGGTCCTATGAGCAAGAGTTGTTTTCTGGTAATAAGAGTCACTATTAAGCTCCCATTGTCATACACAGGGCAAATAGCACTGGCATTGGTTCCCAGCAAGTACAGTGTATTGGACTGAAGAGGAGCTACTGTTCTTCTCATTTTCCTAAGCAGAGTTGAACTAGATATGGCCCCTGTGTGTAGGAAGCACAGATTTTTTGTTCTGAGCAAGCTGACTGTTCGGACCCCAAAGGAAACACAGTAGAGTAGAAGAGTGCTCTTTTCTCAAAAGCAGAGTGTGTTTCTTGTAAGGCGATCTAGTGTTTGTTTCCCAGTCTGAAATGGAGTTGAATCCCATCCAGTTTCTGGTCCTACGAGCAAGAGACGTTTTCTGGTAAGATTAGTCACTATTGCGCTCCCATTGCCATATACAGTGCAAATAGCTCTCGCGTCTGTGCCCAGCAAGTACAGTGTATTGGACTGAAGAGGAGCTACGGTTCTTGTCAGTTTCCTAAGAGGAGTTAAACTAGATATGGCCCGTGTGTGTAGAAAGCACAGTTCTTTTGTTCTGAGCAAGCTCACTGTTCTGGCCCTATAGGAAACACAGTAGATTAGAAGAGTGATCTTATCTCAAAAGTAAAGTGTGTTTCTTGTAAGGCAAGCTAGTGTTTGTTTCCCAGTCCTAAATGGAGTTGAATCACATGCAGTGTCTGGTCCTACGAGCAAGAGTTGTTTTCTGGTAAGAAGAGTCACTATTGCGCTCCCATTGTCATACACAGGGGCAAATAGCACTGGCGTCTGTTCCCAGCATGTACAGTGTATTGGACTGAAGAGGATCTACTGTTCTTCTCAGTTTCCTAAGCAGAGTTGAACTAGATATAGTCGGTGTGTGTAGGAAGCACAGTTTTTTTGTTCTGAGCAAGCTCACTATTCTGGCCCTACAAAAAACACATTAGACTAGAAGAGTGCTCTTTTCTCAAAAGCAGAGTGTGTTTCTTGTAAGGCGAGCTAGCGTTTGTTTCCCAGTTATAAATGGAGTTGAATCACGTGCAGTTTCTGGTCCTAGGAGCAAGAGTTATTTTCTGGTAAGAAGAGTCACTATTGCGCTCCCATTATCATACACAGGGCAAATAGCACTGGCGTCTGTTCCCAGCATGTACAGTGTATTGGAATGAAGAGGAAGTACTGTTCTTGTCAGTTTCCAAAGCAGAGTTGAAGTAGATATAGCCCGTGTGTGTAGGAAGCACAGTTCTTTTGTTCTGAGCAAGCTCACTATTCTGGCCCTTTAGGAAACACAGAAGAGTAGAAGACTGCTCTTTTCTCAAAAGCAGAGTGTTTTTATTGTAAAGCGAGCTAGCGTTAGTTTCCCAGTCATTAATGGAGTTGAATCACATGCAGTTTCTGGTCCTACGAGCAAGAGTTGTTTTCTGGTAAGAAGAGTCACTATTGTGCTCCCATTGTCATACACAGGGCAAATAGCACTGGCGTCTGTTCCCAGTAAGTACAGTGTATGGGACGGAAGAGGATCTACTGTTCTTGTCAGTTTCCTAAGCAGAATTGAACTAGATATGGCCGTGTGTGTAGGAAGCACAGTTCTTTTGTTCTGAGCAAGCTCACTGTTTTGGCCCTGTAGGAAACACAGTAGAGTAGATGAGTGCTCTTTTCTCAAAAGCAGAGTGTGTTTCTTGTAAGGCGAGCTAGCTTTTGTTTCCCAGTCCTAAATGGAGTTGAATCACATGCAGTTTTTGGTCCTACGAGCTAGAGTTGTTTTCTGGTAAGGAAAGTCACTATTGAGCTCCCATTGCCATACATAGTGCAAATAGCACTCGTGGCTGTCCCCAGCAAGTACACTGTATTGGACTGAAGATGAGCTACTCTTCTTCTCAGTTTCCTAAGCAGAGTTAAACTAGATATGGCCCCTGTGTGTAGGAAGCACAGTTCTTCTGTTCTGAGCAAGCTCACTGTTTTGGCCCTATAGAAAACACAGTAGAGTAGAAGAGTGCTCTTTTCTCAAAAGCAGAGTGTGTTTCTTGTAAGGCGAGCTAGCGTTTGGTTCCCAGTCCTAAATGGAGTTGAATCACATGCAGTTTCTGGTCCTACGAGATAGAGTTGTTTTCTGGTAAAGAAGGTCACTATTGCGCTCCCATTGACATACACAGTGCAAATAGCCCTCGCGTCTGTTCCCAGCAAGTAAAGTGTATTGGACTGAAGAGGAGCTACTGTTCTTGTCAGTTTCCTAAGTAGAGTTGCACTAGATACGGCCCGTGTATGTAGGAAGCACAGTTCTTTTGTTCTGAGCAAGCTCACTGTTCAGACCCCATAGGAAACACTGTAGAGTAGAAGAGTGCTCTTATCTCAAAAGCAGAGTGGGTTTCCCCTAAGGCGAACTGGCGGTTGTTTCGCAGTCCTAAATGGAGTTGAATCAGTTGCAGTTTCTGGTCATACGAGCAAGAGTTTTTTTCTGGAAGGAAGAGTCACTATTGAGCTCCCATTGTCATACACAGGGAAAAATAGCACTGGTATCTGTTCCCACCAAGTACAGTGTATTGGACTGAAGAGGAGCTACTGTTCTTGTCAGTTTCCTAAGCAGAGTTGAACTAGATATAGCCCGTGTGTGTAGGAAGCACAGTTCTTTTGTTCTGAGCAAGCTCAAAATTCTGGTCCTATAGGAAATACAGTAGAGTAGAAGAGTGCTATTTTCTCAAAAGCAGAGAGTGTTTCTAGTAAGGCGTGCAAGCGATTGTTTCCCGTCCTAAAAGCAGTTGAATCACATGCAGTTTCTGGTCCTACGAGCTAGAGTTGTTTTCTGGTAAGAAGAGACACTATTTCGCTCCCATTGTCATATACAGTGTAAATAGCACTCACGTCTGTTCCCAGCAAGTACAGTGTATTTGACTGAAGAGGATCTACTGTTCTTGTTAGTTTCCTAAGCAAAATTGAACTAGATATGTCCGTGTGTGTAGGAAGCACAGTTCTTTTGTTCTGAGTAAGCTCACTGTTCTGGCCCTATAGGAAATACAGTAGAGTAGAAGAGTGATCTTTTCTCAAAAGCAGAGTGTGTTTCTTGTAAGGGGAGCTAGCATTTGTTTCCCAGTCCTAAATGTAGTTGAATCACATGCAGTTTTTGATCCTACGAGCAAGAGTTGTTTTCTGGTAAGGAAAATCACTATTGCGCTCCCATTGCCACACACAGTGTAAAGAGGACTCGCGTCTGTTCCCATCAAGTACAGTGTATTGGACTGAAGGGGAGCTACTGTTCTTGTCAGTTTCCTAAGCAGAGTTGAACTAGATATGGCCCGTGTGTGTAGAGAGCACAGTTCTTTTGTACTGTAAGCTCACTTATCAAACCCATAGGAAAAACATTAGAGTAGAAGAGTGCCCTTATCTCAAAAGCAGAGTGTTTTTCTTGTAAGGCAATCTAGCGTTTGTTGCGCATTCCTAAATGGAGTTGAATCACATGCAGTTTCTGGTCCTACGAGCAAGAATTTTTTTTCTGGTAAGAAGAGTCACTATTGAACTCCCATTGTCATACACAGGGCAAATAGCACTGGCGTCTGTTCCCAGCAAGTACAGTGTATTGGACTGAAGAGGAGCTACTGTTCTTTTCAGTTTCCTAAGCAGAGTTGAACTAGATATAGCCCGTGTGTGTAGGAAGCACAGTTCTTTTGTTCTGAGCAAGCTCACTGTTTGGACCACAAAGGAAACACAGTAGAGTAGAAGAGTGCTCTTTTCTCAAAAGCAGAGTGTGTTTCTAGTAAGGCGAGCTAGCGTTTGTTTCGCAGTCCTAAATGGAGTTGAATCACATGCAGTTTCTGGTCCTACGAGCAAGAGTTGTTTTCTGGTAAGAAGAGTCACTATTGAGCTCCCATTGTCATACACAGGGCAAATAGCACTGGCGTCTGTTCCCAGTATGTACAGTGTATTGGACTGAAGAGGATCTACTGTTCTTGTCAGTTTCCTAAGCAGAGTTGAACTAGATATAGTCGGTGTGTGTAGGAAGCACAGTTCTTTTGTTCTGAGCAAGCTCACTATTCTGGCTCTACAAAAAACACATTAGACTAGAAGAGTGCTCTTTTCTCAAAAGCAGAGTGTGTTTATTGTAAGGAGAGCTAGCTTTTGTTTCCAAGTCCTAAATGGAGTTGAATCCCATGCAGTTTTTGGTCCTACGAGCAAGAGTTGTTTTCTGGTAAGAAGAGTCACTATTGTGCTCCCATTGCCATACACAGTGCAAATAGCACTCGCGTCTGTTCCCAGCAAGTACAGTGTATCGGACTGAAGAGAAGCTACTGTTCTTGTCAGTTTCCTAAGCACAGTTAAACTAGATATATCCCATGTGTGTAGGACAGACAGTTCTTTTTTCTGAGCAAGCTCACTATTCTGGCCCTATAGGAAACATAGTAGAGTAGAAGAGTGCTCTTTTCTCAAAAGAGGGGTGTGTTTCTTGTAAGGCAAGCTAGCGTTTCTTTCCCTGTCCTAAATGGAGTTGAATCACATGCAATTTGCGGTCCTATGAGCAAGAGTTGTTTTCTGGTAAGAAGAGTCACTATTGCGCTCCCGTTGTCATACACAGGGCAAATAGCACTGGCGTCTGTTCTTAGCATGTACAGTGTATTAGACTGAAGAGGAGCTACTGTTCTTGTCAGTTTCCTAAGCAGAGTTGAACTAGGTATAACCCGTGTGTGTAGGAAACACAGTTCTTTTGTTCTGAGCAAGCTCACTATTCTGGCCCTATAGGAATCAGTGTAGAGTAGAAGAGTGCTCTTTTCTCAAAAACAGAATGTGTTTCTTGTAAGGCGAGTAGCGTTTGTTTCCCAGTCCTACATGTAGTTGAATCAAATGCAGTTTTTGATCCTAGGAGCAAGAGTTGTTTTCTGGTAAGGGAAGTCACTATTGTGCTCCCATTTCCCGTGTGTGTAGGAAGCACAGTTCTTTTGTTCTGAGCAAGCTCACTATTCTGGCCCTATAGGAAACACAGCAGAGTAGAAGAGTGCTCTTTTCTCAAAAGCAGAGTGTGTTCCTTGTAAGGAGAGCTAGCGTTTGTTTCCCAGTCTTAAATGGAGTTGAGTCACATGCAGTTTCTGGTCCTACGAGTAAGAGTTTTTTTCTGGTAAGGAAAGTCACTATTGCGATCCCACTGTCATTCACAGGGCAAACAGCACTGGCGTCTGTTCCTAGCAAGTACAGTGTATTGGACTGAAGAGGAGCTACTGTTCTTGTCAGTTTCCTAAGCAGAGTTGAACTAGGTATAACCCGTGTGTGTAGGAAGCACAGTTCTTTTGTTCTGAGCAAGCTCACTATTCTGGCCCTATAGGAATCACAGTAGAGTAGAAGAGTGCTCTTTTCTCAAATCAGAGTGTGTTTCTTGTAATGCGACCTAGCAATTGTTTCCCAGTCCTACATGTAGTTGAATCACATGCAGTTTATGATCCTACGAGCAAGAGTTGTTTTCTGGTAAAGAAAGTCACTATTGTGCTCCCATTGCCATACACAGTGCAAATAGCACTGGCGTCTGTTCCCAGCATTTACAGTGTATTGGCCTGAAAAGGAGCTACTGTTATTGTCAGTTGGCTAAGCAGAGTTGAACTAGACACGGCCCGTGTGTGTAGGAAGCACAGTTCTTTTGTTCTGAGCAAGCTCACTGTTCTGGCCCTGTAGGAAAGACAGTAGAGTAGAAGAGTGCTCTTTCCTCAAAAGCAGAGTGTGTTTCTTGTAAGGTGAGCTAGCGTTTGTTTCCCAGTCCTAAATGTAGTTGAATCACATGCAGTTTCTGGTCCTACGAGCAAGAGTTGTTTTCTGGTAAGAAGAGTCACTATTGTGCTCCCATTGTCATACACAGGGCAAATAGCACTCGCGTCTGTTCCCAGCATGTACAGTGTATTGGACTGAAGAGGATCTACTGTTCTTGTCAGTTTCCTAAGCAGAATTGAACTAAATATGGCCGTGTGTGTAGGAAGCACAGTTCTTTTGTTCTGAGCAAGCTCACTGTTTTGGCCCTATAGGAAACACAGTGTAGTAGAAGAGTGCTCTTTTCTCAAAAGCAGAATGTGTTTCTTGTAAGGCGCGCTAGCGTTTGTTTCACAGTCCTAAATGGAGTTGAATCACATGTAGTTTTTGATCCTACGAGCAAGAGTTGTTTTCTGGTAAGGAAAGTCACTATTGCACTCCCATTGCCACACAACTGCAAAGAGGACTCGCGTCTGTTCCCATCAAGTACAGTGTATTGGACTGAAGAGGAGCTACTGTTCTTCTCAGTTTCCTAAGCAGAGTTGAACTAGATATGGCCCATTTGTGTAGGAAGCACAGTTCTTTTGTTCTGAGCAAGCTGACTGTTCGGACCCCATAGGAAACACAGTAGAGTAGAAGAGTGCTCTTTTCTCAAAAGTAGAGTGTGTTTCTTGTAAGGCGAGCTAGCGTTTGTTTCCCAGTCTGAAATGGAGTTGAATCCCATGCAGTTTCTGGTCCTACGAGCAAGAGATGTTTTCTGGTAAGAAGAGTCACTATTGCGCTCCCATTGTCATTCACAGGGCAAATAGACTGGCGTCTGTGCCCAGCAAGTACAGTGTATTGGAATGAAGAGGATCTACTGTTCTTGTCAGTTTACTAAGCAGAGTTGAACTAGATATAGTTGGTGTGTTTAGAAAGCACAGTTCTTTTGTTCTGAGCAAGCTCACTATTCTGGCCCTACAAAAAACACATTAGACTATAAGAGCGCTCTTTTCTCAAATCAGAGTGTGTTTCTTGTAATGCGAGCTAGCATTTGTTTCCCAGTCCTACATGTAGTTGAATCCCATGCAGTTTTTGATCCTACAAGCAAGAGTTGTTTTCCGGTAAGGAAAGTCACTATTGTGCTCCCATTGCCATACACAGTGCAAATAGCACTGGCGTCGGTTCCCAGCATGTACAATGTATTGGCCTGAAAAGGAGCTACTGTTCTTGTCAGTTTGCTATGCAGAGTTGAACTAGACATGGCCCGTGTGTGTAGGAAGCACAGTTCTTTTGTTCTGAGCAAGCTCACTGTTCTGGCCCTATAGGAAACACAGTAGAGTAAAAGAGTGCTCTTTTCTCAAAAGCAGAGTGTGTGTCTTGTAAGGCGAGCTAGCGTTTGTTTCCCAGTCCTAAATGGATTTGAATCCTATGCAGTTTCTGGTCCTACGAGCAAGAGATGTTTTCTGGTAAGAAGAGTCCCTATTGTGCTCCCATTGCCATATACAGTGCAAATAGCTCTCGCGTCTGTGCCCAGCAAGTACAGTGTATTGGATTGAAGAGGAGCTACTGTTCTTGTCAGTTTCCTAAGCGGAGTTAAACTAGATATGGCCCTTGCGTGTAGGAAGCACAGTTCTTTTGTTCCCAGCAAGCTCACTGGTCTGGCCCTATAGGAAACACAGTAGAGTACAAGAGTGCTCTTTTCTCAAAAGGAGAGTATGTTTCTTGTAAGGTGAGCTAGTGTTTGTTTCCCAGTCCTAAATGGAGTTGAATCCCATGCAGTTTCTGGTCCTACGAGCAAGAGTTGTTATCTGGTAAGAAGAGTCACTATTGGGCTCCCATTGCCATACACAGTGCAAATAGCACTCACGTCTGTTCCCAGCAAGTACAGTGTATTGGACTGAAGGGGAGCTACGGTTCTTGTCAGTTTCCGAAGCAGAGTTGAAGTAGAGATGTCCTGTGTGTGTAGGAAGCACAGTTCTTTTGTTCTGAGCAAGCTCACTGTTCGGACACCGTAGGAAACACAGTAGAGTAGAAGAGTGCTCTTTTCTCAAAAGCAGAGTTTGTTTATTGTAAGGCGAGCTAGCGTTTGTTTCCCAGTTATAAATGGAGTTGAATCATGTGCAGTTTCTGGTCCTACGAGCAAGAGTTGTTTTCTGGTAAGAAGAGTCACTATTGCGCTCCCATTATCATACACAGGGCAAATAGCACTGGCGTCTGTTCCCAGCATGTACAGTGTATTGGACTGAAGAGGAGCTACTGTTCTTGTCAGTTTCCTAAGCAGAGTTGAACTAGATATAGCCCGTGTGTGTAGGAAGCACAGTTCTTTTATTCTGAGCAAGCTCACTATTCTGGCCCTGTAGGAAACACCGTAGATTAGAAGAGTGATCTTTTCTCAAAAGCAAAGTGTATTTCTTGTAAGGCGAGCTAGCGTTTGTTTCCCCGTCCTAAATGGAGTTGAATCACATGCAGTTTTTGGTAATACGAGCTAGAGTTGTTTTCTGGTAAGGAAAGTCACTATTGAGCTCCCATTGCCATACATAGTGCAAATAGCACTCGCGTCTGTTCCCAGCAAGTACACTGTATTGGACTGAAGATGAGCTACTGTTCTTCTCAGTTTCCTAAGCAGAGTTGAACTAGATATGGCCCGTGTGTGTAGGAAGCACAGTTCTTTTGTTCTGTGCAAGCTCACTGTTCTGGCCCTATAGGAAACACAGTAGAGTAGAAGAGTGCTCTTTTCTCAAAAGCAGAGTGTGTTTCTTGTAAGGCGAGCTAGCGTTTGTTTCGCAGTCCTAAATGGAGTTGAATCACATGCAGTTTCTGGTCCTACGAGATAGAGTTGTTTTCTGGTAAAGAAATTCACTGTTGCGCTCCCATTGCCATACACAGTGAATATAGCACTCGCATCTGTTCCCAGCAAGTACAGTGTATTGGACTGAAGAGGAGCTACTGTTCTTGTCAGTTTCCTAAATAGAGTTGAACTAGATATGGCCCGTGTGTGTAGGAAGCACAGTTCATTTGTTCTGAGCAAGCTCACTGTTCGGACCCCATAGGAAACACTATAGAGTAGAAGAGTGCTCTTCTCTCAAAAGCAGAGTGTGTTTCTTGTAAGGCGAGCTGGCGGTTGTTTCGCAGTCCTAAATAAAGTTGGATCAGTTGCAGTTTCTGGTCCTACGAGCAAGAGTTTTTTTCTGGTAAGAAGAGTCACTATTGAGCTCCCATTGTCATACACAGGGCAAAGAGCACTGGCATTTGTTCCCACCAAGTACAGTGTATTGGACTGAAGAGGAGCTACTGTTCTTGTCAGTTTCCTAAGCAGAGTTGAACTAGATATAGCCCGTGTGTGTAGGAAGCACAGTTCTTTTGTTCTGAGCAAGCACACTGTTTGGACCCCAAAGGAAACACAGTAGAGTAGAAGAGTGCTCTTTTCTCAAAAGCAGAGTGTGTTTCTTGTAAGGCGAGCTAGCGTTTGTTTCGAGTTCCTAAATGGATTTGAATCACTTGCAGTTAGTGGTCCTATGAGCAAGAGATGTTTTCTGGTAAGAAGAGTCACTATTGCGGTCCCATTGTCATACACATTGCAAATAGCACTAGCATCTGTCCCCTGCATGTACAGTGTATTGGACTGAAGAGGATCTACTGTTCTTGTCAGTTTCCTAAGCAGAATTGAACTGCATATGGCCCGTGTGTGTAGGAAGCACAGTTCTTTTGTTCTGAGCAAGCTCACTGTTCAGACCGCATAGGAATCACTGTAGAGTAGAAGAGTGCTCTTTTCTCAAAAGCAGAGTGTGTTTCTTGTAAGGCAAGCTAGCGTTTGTTTCGCAGTCCTAAATGGAGTTGAATCACATGCAGTATCTGGTCCTACGAGCAAGAGTTGTTTTCTGGTAAGAAAAGTCACTATTGCGCTCCCATTGTCATACACAGGGCAAATAGCACTGGCGTCTGTTCCCAGCATGTACAGTGTATTGGACTGAAGAGGATCTCCTGTTCTTGTCAGTTTCCTAAGCAGAGTTGACCTAGATATAGTCGGTGTGTGTAGGAAACACAGTTCTTTTGTTCTGAGCAAGCTCACTATTCTGGCCCTACAAAAAACACATTAGACTAGAAGAGTGCTCTTTTCTCAAAAGCAGAGTGTGTTTCTTGTAAGGCGAGCTAGCGTTTGTTTCACAGTCCTAAATGGAGTTGAATCACATGCAGTTTCTGGTCCTACGAGGATGAGTTGTTTTCTGGTAAGAAGAGTCACTATTGAGCTCCCATTGCCATACATAGTGCAAATAGCACTCGCGTCTGTTCCCAGCAAGTACACTGTATCGGACTGAAGATGAGCTACTGTTCTTCTCAGTTTCCTAAGCAGAGTTGAACTACATATGGCCCCTGTGTGTAGGAAGCACAGTTCTTTTGTTCTGAGCAAGCTCACTATTCTGGTCCTATGGGAAATACAGTAGAGTAGAAGAGTGCTCTTTTCTCAAAAGCAGAGAGTGTTTCTTGTAAGGCGAGCTAGCGTTTGTTTCCCGTCCTAAAAGGAGTTGAATCACATGCAGTTTCTGTTCCTAGGAGCAAGAGTTGTTTTCTGGTAAGAAGAGTCACTATTTCGCTCCCATTGCCATATACTGTGCAAAGAGGACTCGCGTCTGTTCCCATCAAGTACAGTGTATTGGACTGAAGAGGAGCTACTGTTCTTGTCAGTTTCCTAAGCAGAGTTGAAATAGATATGGCCCGTGTGTGTAGGAAGCACAGTTCTTTTGTACTGTAAGCTCACTGATCGAAGCCATAGAAAACACATTAGAGTAGAAGAGTGCCTTTTTTAAAAAGCAGAGCGTTTTTCTTGTAAGGCAAGGTAGCGTTTGTTGCGCAGTCCTAAATGGAATTGAATCACATGCAGTTTCTGGTCCTACGTTCAAGAGTTTTTTTTTTTCTGGTAAGAAGAGTCACTATTGAACTCCCATTGTCATACACAGGGCAAATAGCACTGGCGTCTGTTCCCAGCAAGTACAGTG
Organism: Peromyscus eremicus; assembly: GCF_949786415.1. Lineage (NCBI taxonomy): Eukaryota > Metazoa > Chordata > Mammalia > Rodentia > Cricetidae > Peromyscus > Peromyscus eremicus. The sequence goes on from NW_026735372.1 coordinate 10,804, forward strand.
TATTGGACTGAAGAGGAGCTACTGTTCTTGTCAGTTTCCTAAGCAGAGTTGAACTAGATATAGCCCGTGTGTGTAGGAAGCACAGTTCTTTTGTTCTGAGCAAGCTCACTGTTTGGAACCCAAAGGAAACACAGTAGAGTAGAAGAGTGAACTTTTCTCAAAAGCAGAGTGTGTTTCTTGTAAGGCGAGCTAGCGTTTGTTTCGCAGTCCTAAATGGAGTTGAATCACATGTAGTTTTTGATCCTAAGAGCAAGAGTTGTTTTCTGGTAAGGAAAGGCACTGTTGCGCTCCCATTGCCACACACAGTGCAAAGAGGACTCGCCTCTGTTCCCATCAAGTACAGTGTATTGGACAGAAGAGGAGCTACTGTTCTTGTCAGTTTTTTAACCAAAGTTGAACTAGATATGGCTCCTGTGTGTAGGAAGCACAGTTCTTTTGTTCTGAGCAAGCTGACTGTTCGGACCCCATAGGAAACACAGTAGAGTAGAAGAGTGCTCTTTTCGCAAAAGCAGAGTGTGTTTCTTGTAAGGCGAGCTAGTGTTTGTTTCCCAGTCTGAAATGGAGTTGAATCCCATGCAGTTTCTGGTCCTATGAGCAAGAGATGTTTTTTGGTAAGAAGAGTCACTATTGCGCTCCTATTGCCATATACAGTGCAAATAGCTCTCGCGTCTGTGCCCAGCAAGTACAGTGTATTGGACTGAAGAGGAGCTACTGTTCTTGTCAGTTTCCTAAGCGGAGTTAAACTAGATATAGCCCTTGTGTGTAGGAAGCACAGTTCTTTTGTTCTGAGCAAGCTAACTTCTGGCCGTATAGGAAACACAGTAGAGTAGAAGAGTGATCTTTTCTCAAAAGCAAAGTGTGTTTCTTGTAAGGCAAGCTAGTGTTTATTTCCCAGTCCTAAATGGAGTTGAATCACATGCAGTGTCTGGTCCTACGAGCAAGAGTTGTTTTCTGGTAAGAAAAGTCACTATTGCGCTCCCATTGTCATACACAGGGCAAATAGCACTGGCGTCTGTTCCCAGCATGTACAGTGTATTGGACTGAAGAGGATCTACTGTTCTTGTCAGTTTCCTAAGCAGAGTTGAACTAGATATAGTCGGTGTGTGTAGGAAGCACAGTTCTTTTGTTCTGAGCAAGCTCACTATTCTGGCCTTACAAAAAACACATTAGACCAGAAGAGTGCTCTTTTCTCAAAAGCAGAGTGTGTTTATTGTAAGGCGAGCTAGCGTTTGTTTCCCAGTTATAAATGGAGTTGAATCACATGCAGTTTCTTGTCCTACGTGCAAGAGTTGTTTTCTGGTAAGAAGAGTCACTATTGCGCTCCCATTATCATAAACTGGGCAAATAGCACTGGCGTCTGTTCCCAGCATGTACAGTGTATTGGACTGAAGAGGAGCTACTGTTCTTGTCAGTTTCCTAAGCAGAGTTGAACTAGATATGGCCCCTGTGTGTAGGAAGCACAGTTCTTTGTTCTTAGCAAGCTCACTATTCTGGCCCTATAGGAAACACAGTAGAGTAGAAGAGTGCTCTTTTCTCAAAAGCAGAGTGTGTTTCTTGTAAGGCAAGCTAGCGTTTGGTTCCCAGTCCTAAATGGAGTTGAATCACATGTAGTTTGTGGTCCTATGAGCAAGAGATGTTTTCTGGTAAGAAGAGTCACTATTGCGGTCCCATTATCATACACATTGCAAATAGCACTAGCATCTGTCCCATGCATGTACAGTGTATTGGACTGAAGAGGATCTACTGTTCTTGTCAGTTTCCTAAGCAGAATTGAACTGGATATGGCCTATGTGTGTAGGAAGCACAGTTCTTTTGTTCTGAGCAAGCTCACTGTTCACACCCCACAGGAATCACTGTAGAGTAGAAGAGTGCATTTTCTCAAAAGCAGAGTGTATTTCTTTTAAGGCGAGCTAGCGTTTGTTTCGCAGTCCTAAATGGAGTTGAATCCCATGCAGTTTCTGGTCCTACAAGCAAGAGTTGTTTTCTGGTAAGAAGTCTCACTATTGTGCTCCCATTTTCATACACAGGGCAAATAGCACTGGCGTCTGTTCCCAGCATGTACAGTGTATTGGACTAAAGAGGATCTACTGTTCTTGTCAGTTTCCTAAGCAGAGTTGAACTAGATATAGTCGGTGTGTGTAGGAAGCACAGTTCTTTTGTTCTGAGCAAGCTCACTATTCTGGCCCTATAGGAAAGACAGTACAGTAGAAGACTGCTCTTTTCTGAAAAGCAGAGTGTTTTTCTTGTAAAGCGAGCTAGCATTTGTTTCCCAGTCCTAAATGGAGTTGAATCACATGCAGTTTCTGGTCCTACGAGCAAGAGTTGTTTTCTGGTAAGAAGAGTCACTATTGTGCTCCCATTGTCATACACAGGGCAAATAGTGCTGGCGTCTGTTCCCAGTAAGTACAGTGTATGGGACGGAAGAGGACCTACTGTTCTTGTCAGTTTCCTAAGCATAATTGAACTAGATATGGCCTTATGTGTAGAAAGCACAGGTCTTTTGTTTTGAGCAAGCTCACTGCTTTGGCACTGTAGGAAACACAGTAGAGTAGAAGAGTGCTCTTTTCTCAAAAGCAGAATGTGTTTCTTGTAAGGCGAGCTAGCGTTTGTTTCGCAGTCCTAAATGGAGTTGAATCACATGCAGTTTTTGGTCCTACGAGCTAGAGTTGTTTTTTGGTGTTGAAAGTCACTATTGCGCTCCCATTTCCATACACAGTGCAAATAGCACTCGCTTCTCTTCCCAGCAATTACAGTGTATTGGACTGAAGAGGAGCTACTGTTCTTGTCAGTTTTCTAAGTAGAGTTGAACTAGATATGGCCCATGTGTGTAGGAAGCACAGTTCTTTTGTTCTGAGCAAGCTCACTGTTCAGACCTCATAGGAAACACTGTAGAGTAGAAGAGTGCTCTTTTCTCAAAAGAAGAAAGTGTTTCTTGTAAGGCGAGCTAGCGTTTGTTTCCCGTCCTAAAAGGAGTTGAATCACATGCAGTTTCTGGTCCTACGAGCAAGAGTTGTTTTTGGTAAGAAGAGTCACTATTTCGCTCCCATTGCCATATACAGTGCAAATAGCACTCGCGTCTGTTCCCAGCAAGTACAGTGTATGGGACTGAAGAGGATCTACTGTTCTTGTCAGTTTCCTAAGCAGAGTTGAACTAGATATAGTCGGTGTGTGTAGAAAGCACAGTTCTTTTCTTCTGAGCAAGCTCACTATTCTGGCCCTACAAAAAACACATTAGACTAGAATAGTGCTCTTTTCTCAAAAGCAGAGTGTGTTTATTGTAAGGCGAGCTAGCGTTTGTTTCCCAGTTATAAATGGAGTTGAATCACATGCAGTGTCTGGTCCTACGAGCAAGAGTTGTTTTCTGGTAAGAAGAGTCACTAATGCGCTCCCATTATCATACACAGGGCAAAAAGCCCTGGCGTCTTTTCCCAGCATGTACAGTGTATTGGACTGAAGAGGAGCTACTGTTCTTGTCAGTTTCCTAAGCAGAGTTGAACTAGATATAGTCGGTGTTTGTAGGAAGCACAGTTCTTTTGTTCTGAGCAAGCTCACTATTCTGGCCCTATAGGAAACACAGTACAGTAGAAGACTGCTCTTTTCTCAAAAGCAGAGTGTTTTTCTTATAAAGCGAGCTAGCGTTTGTTTCCCAGTCCTAAATGGAGTTGAATCTCATGCAGTTTCTGGTCCTACGAGCAAGAATTGTTTTCTGGTAAGAAGAGTCACTTTTGTGCTCCCATTGTCATACACAGGGCAAATAGTGCTGGTGTCTGTTCCCAGTAAGTACAGTGTATGGGATGGAAGAGGATCTACTGTTCTTGTCAGTTTCCTAAGCAGAATTGAACTAGATATGGCCTTATGTGTAGAAAGCACAGGTCTTTTGTTTTGAGCAAGCTCACTGCTTTGGCACTGTCGGAAACACAGTAGAGTAGAAGAATGCTCTTTTCTCAAAAGCAGAGTGTGTTTCTTGTAAGGCGAGCTAGCGTTTGTTTCGCAGTCCTAAATGGAGTTGAATCACATGCAGTTTTTGGTCCTACGAGCTAGAGCTGTTTTTTGGTGTTGAAAGTCACTATTGCGCTCCCATTTCCATACACAGTGCAAATAGCACTCGCGTCTCTTCCCAGCAAGTACAGTGTATTGGACTGAAGAGGAGCTACTGTTCTTGTCAGTTTCCTAAGTAGAGTTGAACTAGATATGGCCCATGTGTGTAGGAAGCACAGTTCTTTTGTTCTGAGCAAGCTCACTGTTCGGACCTCATAGGAAACACTGTAGAGTAGAAGAGTGCTCTTTTCTCAAAAGAAGAAAGTGTTTCTTGTAAGGCGAGCTAGCGTTTGTTTCCCGTCCTAAAAGGAGTTGAATCACATGCAGTTTCTGGTCCTACGAGCAAGAGTTTTTTTGGTAAGAAGAGTCACTATTTCGCTCCCATTGCCATATACAGTGCAAATAGCACTCGCGTCTGTTCCCAGCAAGTACAGTGTATGGGACTGAAGAGGATCTACTGTTCTTGTCAGTTTCCTAAGCAGAGTTGAACTAGATATAGTCGGTGTGTGTAGAAAGCACAGTTCTTTTCTTCTGAGCAAGCTCTCTATTCTGGCCCTACAAAAACACATTAGACTAGAATAGTGCTCTTTTCTCAAAAGCAGAGTGTGTTTATTGTAAGGCGAGCTAGCGTTTGTTTCCCAGTTATAAATGGAGTTGAATCACATGCAGTGTCTGGTCCTACGAGCAAGAGTTGTTTTCTGGTAAGAAGAGTCACTATTGCGCTCCCATTATCATACACAGGGCAAAAAGCCCTGGCGTCTGTTCCCAGCATGTACAGTGTATTGGACTGAAGAGGAGCTACTGTTCTTGTCAGTTTCCTAAGCAGAGTTGAACTAGATATAGCCCGTGTGTGTAGGAGGCACAGTTCTTTTGTTCTGAGCAAGCTCACTATTCTGACCCTATAGGAAACACAGTAGAGTAGAAGAGTGCTCTTTTGTCAAAAGCAGAGTGTTTTTCTTATAAAGCGAGCTAGCGTTTGTTTCCCAGTCCTAAATGGAGTTGAATCACATGCAGTTTCTGGTCCTACGAGCAAGAGTTGTTTTCTGGTAAGAAGAGTCACTATTGTGCTCCCATTGTCATACACAGGGCAAATAGCACTGGCGTCTGTTCCCAGCAATTACAGTGTATGGGACGGAAGAGGATCTACTGTTCTTGTCAGTTTCCTAAGCAGAATTGAACTAGATATGGCCGTGTGTGTAGGAAGCACAGTTCTTTTGTTCTGAGCAAGCTCACTGTTTTGGCCCTGTTGAAAACACAGTAGAGTAGAAGAGTGCTCTTTTCTCAAAAGCAGAGTGTGTTTCTTGTAAGGCTAGCTAGCATTTGTTTCCCAGTCCTAAATGGAGTTGAATCATATGCAGTTTCTGTTCCTACGAGCAAGAGTTGTTTTCTAGTAAAAAGAGTCACTATTGTGCTCCCATTGTCATACACAGGGCAAATAGCACTGGCGTCTGTTCCCAGCATGTACAGTGTATTGGACTGAAGAGGATCTACTGTTCTTGTCAGTTTCCTAAGCAGAATTGAACTAGATATGGCCGTGTGTGTAGGAAGCACAGTTCTTTTGTTCTGAGCAAGCTCACTGTTCTGGCCCTATAGAAAACACAGTAGATTAGAAGAGTGATCTTTTCTCAAAAGCAGAGTGAGTTTCTTGTAAGGCGAGCTAGCGTTTGTTGCCCAGTCCTAAATGGAGTTGAATCACATGCAGTTTTTGATACTACGAGCAAGAGTTGTTTTCTGGTAAGGAAAGTCACTATTGTGCTCCTTTTGCCATACACAGTGCAAATAGCACTCGTGTCTGTTCCCAGCAAGTACAGTGTATTGGACTGAAGAGGATCTACTCTTCTTGTCAGTTTCATAAGCAGAAGTGACCTAGATATTGCCCGTGTGTGTAGGAAGCACAGTTCTTTTGTTCTGAGCAAGCTGACTGTTCGGACCCCATAGGAAACACAGTAGAGTAGAAGAGTGCTCTTTTCTCAAAAGCAGAGTGTGTTTCTTGTAAGGCGAACTAGTGCTTGTTTCCCAGTCTGAAATGGAGTTGAATCCCATGCAGTTTCTGGTCCTACAAGCAAGAGATGTTAACTGGTGAGAAGAGTCACTATTGAGCTCCCATTGCCATATACAGTGCAAATAGCTCTCGCGTCTGTTCCCAGCAAGTACAGTGTATTGGACTGAAGAGGAGCTACTGTTCTTGTCAGTTTCCTAAGCGGAGTTAAACTAGATATGGCCTGTGTGTGTAGGAAGCACAGTTCTTTTGTTCTGAGCAAGCTCACTGTTCGGACCCCTTAGGAAACACAGTAGAGTAGAAGAGTTCTCTTTTCTCAAAAGCAGAGTGTGTTTCTCGTAAGGCGAACTAGTGCTTGTTTCCCAGTCTGAAATGGAGTTGAATCCCATGCAGTTTCTGGTCCTACGAGCAACAGAGGTTATCTGGTAAGAAGAGTCACTATTGTGCTCCCATTGCCATATACAGTGCAAATAGCTCTCACGTATATTCCCAGCAAGGACAGTGTATTGGATTGAAGAGGAGCTACTGTTCTTGTCAGTTTCCTAAGTGGAGTTAAACTAGATATGGCCCGTGTGTGTAGGAAGCACAGTTCTTTTGTTCTGAGCAAGCTCACTGTTTGAACCCATAGTAAACACAGTAGATTAGAAGAGTGCTCTTTTCTCAAAAGCAGAGTGTGTTTCTTGTACGGCGAACTAATGCTTGTTTCCCATTCTGAAATGGAGTTGAATCCCATGCAGTTTCTGGTCCTACGAGCTAGAGATGTTAACTGGTAAGAAGAGTCACTATTGCCCTCCCATTTCCATATACAGTGCAAATAGCTCTCGCGTTGTTCCCAGCAAGTACAATGTATTGGACTGAAGAGGAGCTACTGTTCTTGTTAGTTTCCTAAGCGGAGTTAAACTAGATATGGCCCTTGTGTGTAGGAAGCACAGTTCTTTTGTTCTGAGCAAGCTAACTATTCTGGCCCTATAGGAAACACAGTAGAGTAGAAGAGTGCTCTTTTCTGAGAAGCAGAGTGTTTTTCTTGTAAGGCGAGCTAGCGTTTGTTTCCCAGTCCTAAATGGAGTTGAATCACATGCAGTTTCTGGTCCTACGAGCAAGAGTTGTTTTCTGGTAAGAAGAGTCACTATTGCACTCCCATTGTCATACACAGGGCAAATAGCACTGGCGTCTGTTCCCAGCATGTACAGTGTATTGGACTGAAGAGGAGCTACTGTTCTTGTCAGTTTCCTAAGCAGAATTGAACTAGATATGGCCATGTGTGTAGGAAGCACAGTTCTTTTGTTCTGAGCAAGCTCACTCTTTTGGCCCTATAGGAAACACATTAGAGTACAAGAGTGAACTTTTCTCAAAAGCAGAGTGTGTTTCTTGTAAGGCAAGCTAGCATTTGTTTCCCAGTCCTAAATGGAGTTGAATCACATGCAGTTTCTGGGCCTACGAGCAAGAGTTGTTTTCTGTTAAGAAGAGTCTCTATTGCACTCCCATTGTCATACACAGTGCAAATAGCACTGGCGTCTGTTCCCAGCATGTACAGTGTATTGGACTGAAGAGGATCTACTGTTCTTGTCAGTTTCCTAAGCAGAATTGAACTAGATATGGCCATGTGTGTAGGAAGCATAGTTCTTTTGTTCTGAGCAAGCTCACTGTTCTGGCCCTATAGAAAACACAATAGAGTAGAACAGTGATCTTTTCTCAAAAGCAGAGTGTGTTTCTTGTAAGGCGAGCTAGTGTTTGTTTCCCAGTCCTAAAAGGAGTTGAATCACATGCCGTTTTTGGTCCTACGAGCAGGAGTTGTTTTCTGGTAAGGAAAGTCACTATTGTGCTCCCATTTCCATACACAGTGCAAATAGCACTCACGTCTGTTCCCATTAAGTACAGTGTATTGGACTGAAGTTGAGATACTGTTCTTGTCAGTTTCCTAAATAGAGTTGAACAGATATGGCCCGTGTGTGTAGGAAGCACAGTTCTTTTGTTCTGAGCAAGCTCACTGTTCAGACCACATAGGAAACACTGTAGAGTAGAAGAGTGCTCTTTTCTCAAAAGCAGAGTGTGTTTCTTGTAAGGTGAGCTAGCGTTTGTTTTGCAGTCCTAAATGGAGTTGAATCACATGCAGTTTCTGGTCCTAGGAGCAAGAGTTGTTTTCTGGTAAGAAGAGTCACTATTGAGCTCCCATTGTCATACACAGGGCAAAAAGCACTGGCGTCTGTTCCCAGCAAGTACAGTGTATTGGACTGAAGAGGAACTACTGTTCTTGTCAGTTTCCTAAGCAGAGTTGAACTAGATATAGCCCGTGAGTGTAGGAAGCACAGTTCTTTTGTTCTGAGCAAGCTCACTGTTTGGAACATAAAGGAAACACAGAAGAGTGGAAGAGTGCTCTTTTCACAAAAGCAGAATGTGTTTCTTGTAAGGCGAGCTAGCGTTTGTTTCGCAGTCCTAAATGGAGTTGAATCACATGCAGTTTTTGGTCCTACGAGCAAGAGTTGTTTTCTGGTAAGGAAAGTCACTATTGTGCTCCCATTGCCATACACAGTGCAAATAGCACTCGCGTCTGTTCCCATTAAGTACAGTGTGTTGGACTGAAGAGGAGCTACTGTTCTTGTCAGTTTCCTAGGTAGAGTTCAACTAGATATGGCCCGTGTGTGTAGCAAGCACAGTTCTTTTGTTCTGAGCAAGCTCACTGTTCAGACCCCATAGGAAACACTGTAGAGTAGAAGAGTGCTCTTTTCTCAAAAGCAGAGTGTGTTTCTTGTAAGGCGAGCTAGCGTTTGTTTTGCAGTCCTAAATGGAGTTGAATCACATACAGTTTCAGGTCCTACGAGCAAGAGATTTTTCTGGTAAGAAGAGTCACTATTGAGCTCCCATTGTCATACACAGGGCAAATAGCACTCGCATCTGTTCCCAGCAAGTACAGTGTATTGGACTGAAGTGGACCAACTGTTCTTGTCAGTTTCCTAAGCAGAGTTGAACTAGATATAGCCAATTTGTGTACGATGCACAGTTCTTTTGTTCTGAGCAAGCTCACTATTCTGGCCCTATAGGAAACACAGTAGAGTAGAAGAGTGCTCTTTTCTCAAAAGCAGAGAGTGTTTCTTGTAAGGCGAGCTAGCGTTTTTTTCCCGTCCTAAATCTAGTTGAGTCACATGCAGTTCCTGGTCCTACGAACAAGAGTTGTTTTCTGGTAAGAAGAGTCACTATTGCGCTCCCATTGTCATACACAGGGCAAATAGCACTCGCGTCTGTTCCCAGCATGTACAGTGTATTGGACTGAAGATGATCTACTGCTCCTGTCAGTTTCCTAAGCAGAGTTGAACTAGATATGGCCCGTGTGTGTAGGACGCACAGTTCTTTTGTTCTGAGCAAGCTCACTGTTCTGGCAGTATAGGAAACACAGTAGAGTAGCAGAGTGCTCTTTTCTCAAAAGAAGAGTGTGTTTCTTGTAAGGCGAGATAGCGTTTGTTTCTCAGTCCAAAATGGATTTGAATCACATGCAGTTTCTGGTCCTACGAGCAAGAGATGTTAACTGGTAAGAAGGTTCACTATTGCGCTCCCATTGCCATATACAGTGCAAATAGCTCTCGCGTCTGTTCCCAGCAAGTACAGTGCATTGGACTGAAGAGGAGCTACTGTTCTTGTCAGTTTCCTAAGCTGAGTTAAACTAGATATGGCCCATTTGTGTAGGAAGCACAGTTCTTTTGTTCTGAGCAAGCTCACTGTTCTGGCCCTATAGAAAACACAATAGAGTAGATGAGTGATCTTTTCTCAAAAGCAGAGTGTGTTTCTTGTAAGGCGAGCTAGCATTTGTTTCCCAGTCCTAAATGGAGTTGAATTACATGCAATTTCTGGTCCTACGAGCAAGAGTTGTTTTCTATTAAGAAGAGTCACTATTGTGCTCCTATTGTCATACACAGGGCAAATTGCACTGGCGTCTGTTCCCAGCATGTACAGTTTATTGGACTGAAAATAATCTACTGTTCTTGTCAGTTTCCTAAGCAGAATTGAAATAGATATGGCCATGTGTGTAGGAAGCACAGTTCTTTTGTTCTGAGCAAGCTCACTGTTTTGGCCCTATAGAAAACACAGTACAGTAGAAGAGTGTTCTTTTCTCAAAAGCAGAGTGTGTTTCTTGTAAGGCCAGCTAGCGTTTGTTTCCCAGTCCTAAATGGAGTTGAATGACATGCAGTTTATGATCCTACGAGCAAGAGTTGTTTTCTGGTAAGGAAAGTCACTATTGCGCTCCCATTGCCATACACAGTGCAAATAGCACTCGCCTCTGTTCCCAGCAAGTACAGTGTATTGGACTGAAGAGGAGCTACTGTTCTTGTCAGTTTCGTAAGCAGAATTGACCTAGATATTGCCCGTGTGTGTAGGAAGCACAGTTCTTTTGTTCTGAGCAAGCTCACTGTTTTGGCCCTATAGGAAACACAGTAGAGTAGAAGAGTGCTCTTTTCTCAAAAGCAGAGTGTGTTTCTTGTAAGGCGAGCTAGTGTTTGTTTCCCAGTCCTAAATGGAGTTGAATCACATGCAGTTTTTGGTCCTACGAGCTAGAGTTGTTTTCTGGTAAGGGAAGTCACTATTGTGCTCCCATTGCCACACACACAGCAAAGAGGACTCGTGTCTGTTCCCATCAAGTACAGTGTATTGGACTGAAGAGGAGCTACTGTTCTTGTCAATTTCCTAAGCAGAGTTGAACTAGATATAGTCGGTGTGTGTAGGAAGCACAGTTCTTTTGTTCTGAACAAGCGCACTGTTCTTGCCCTATAGGAAACACAATAGAGTAGAAGAGTGCTCTTTTCTCAAAAGCAGAGTGTGCTTTTTGTAAGGTGAGCTATTGTTTGTTTCCCAGTATGAAATGGAGTTGAATCCCATGCAGTTTCTGGTCCTACAATAAAGAGTTGTTTTCTGGTAAGAAGAGTCACTATTGTGCTCCCATTGCCATATACAGTGCAAATAGCACTCGCGTCTGTTCCCAGCAAATACAGTGTATTGGACTGAAGAGGAGCTACTGTTCTTGTCAGTTTCTTAAGCAGAGTTGAACTAGATATGGCCCGTGTGTGTAGGAAGCACAGTTCTTTTGTTCTGAGCAAGCTCACTGTTTGGACCCACAGAAAACACAGTAGAGTGGAAGAGTTCTCTTTTCTCAAAAGCAGACTATGTTTCTTGTAAGGCGAGCTAGCGTTTGTTTCGCAGTCCTAAATGGAGTTGAATCACATGCAGTTTCTGGTCCTATGAGCAAGAGATGTTTTCTGGTAAGAAGAGACACTATTGCGGTCCCATTTTCATACACATTGCAAATAGCACTGGCATCTGTTCCCTGCATGTACATTGTATTGGACTGAAGAGGATCTACTGTTCTTGTCAGTTTCCTACGCAGAAATGAACTGGATATGGCCCGTGTGTGTAGGAAGCACAGTTGTTTTGTTCTGAGCAAGCTCACTGTTCGGACCCCATAGGAATCACTCTAGAGTAGGAGAGTGATCTTTTCTCAAAAGCAGAGTGTGTTTCTAGTAATGCGAGCTAGCTTTTGTTTCGCAGTCCTAAATGGAGTTGAATCCCATGCAGTTTCTGGTCCTACAAGCAAGAGTTGTTTTCTGGTAAGAAGAGTCACTATTGCGCTCCCATTGTCATACACAGGGCAAATAGCACTGGCGTCTGTTCCCAGCATGTACAGTGTATTGGACTGAAGAGGATCTACTGTTCTTGTCAGTTTCCTAAGCAGAGTTGAACTAGATATAGTCGGTGTGTGTAGGAAGCACAGTTCTTTTGTTCTGAGAAAGCTCACAATTCTGGCCCTACAAAAAACACATTAGAGTAGAAGAGTGCTGTTTTCTCAAAAGCAGAGTGTGTTTATTGTAAGGCGAGCTAGTGTTTGTTTCCCAGTTCTAAATGGAGTTGAATCACATGCAGTTTCTGATCCTATGAGCAAGAGTTGTTTTCTGGTAAGAAGAGTCACTATTGTGCTCCCATTATCATACACAGGGCAAATAGTACTGGCATCTGTTCCCAGCATGTACAGTGTATTGGACTGAAGAGGAGCTACTGTTCTTGTCAGTTTCCTAAGCAGATTTGAACTAGATATAGCGCGTGTGTGTACGAAGCACAGTTCTTTTGTTCTGAGTAAGCTCACTGTTCTGGCCCTATAGGAAACACCATAGAGTAGAAGAGTGATCTTTTCTCAAAAGCAGAATGTTCCTTGTAAAAGGGGCTAGCATTTGTTTCCCAGAACTAAATGGAGTTGAATCACATGCAGTTTTTGATCCTACGAGAAAGAGTTGTTTTCTGGTAAGGAAAGTCACTATTGTGCTCCCTTTGCCACACACAGTGCAAAGAGGACTCACGTCTGTTCCCATCAAGTACAGTGTATTGGACTGAAGGGGAGCTAATGTTCTTGTCAGTTTCCTAAGCAGAGTTGAACTAGATATGGCCCGTGTGTGTAGGAAGCACAGTTCTTTTGTACTGTAAGCTCACAGATCGAACCCATAGGAAACACATGAGAGTAGAAGAGTGAACTTTTCTCAAAAGCAGAGTGTGTTTCTTGTAAGGCGAGCTAGCATTTGTTTCCCAGTCCTAAATGGAGTTGAATCACATGCAGTTGCTGGTCCTACGAGCAAGAGTTGTTTTCTGTTAAGAAGAGTCTCTATTGCACTCCCATTGTCATACACAGGGCAAATAGCATTGGCGTCTGTACCCAGCATGTACAGTGTATTGGACTGAAGAGGATCTACTGTTCTTGTCAGTTTCCTAAGGAGAATTGAACTAGATATGGCCATGTGTGCAGGAAGCATAGTTCTTTTGTTCTGAGCAAGCTCACTGTTCTGGCCCTATAGAAAACACAATAGAGTAGATGAGTGATCTTTTCTCAAAAGCAGAGTGTGTTTCTTGTAAGGCAAGCTAGCGTTTGTTTCCCAGTCCTAAATGGAGTTGAATCACATGCAGTTTCTGGTCCTACGAGCAAGAGTTGTTTTCTGTTAAGAAGAGTCACTATTGCACTCCCATTGTCATACACAGGGCAAATAGCACTGGCGTCTGTTCCCAGCATGTACAGTGTATTGGACTGAAGAGGAGCTACTGTTCTTGTCAGTTTCCTAAGCAGAATTGAACTAGATATGGCCATGTGTGTAGGAAGCACAGTTCTTTTGTTCTGAGCAAGCTCACTCTTTTGGCCCTATAGGAAACACATTAGAGTACAAGAGTGAACTTTTCTCAAAAGCAGAGTGTGTTTCTTGTAAGGCAAGCTAGCATTTGTTTCCCAGTCCTAAATGGAGTTGAATCACATGCAGTTTCTGGGCCTACGAGCAAGAGTTGTTTTCTGTTAAGAAGAGTCTCTATTGCACTCCCATTGTCATACACAGGGCAAATAGCACTGGCGTCTGTTCCCAGCATGTACAGTGTATTGGACTGAAGAGGATCTACTGTTCTTGTCAGTTTCCTAAGCAGAATTGAACTAGATATGGCCATGTGTGTAGGAAGCATAGTTCTTTTGTTCTGAGCAAGCTCACTGTTGTGGCCCTATAGAAAACACAATAGAGTAGAACAGTGATCTTTTCTCAAAAGCAGAGTGTGTTTCTTGTAAGGCGAGCTAGTGTTTGTTTCCCAGTCCTAAAAGGAGTTGAATCACATGCCGTTTTTGGTCCTACGAGCAGGAGTTGTTTTCTGGTAAGGAAAGTCACTATTGTGCTCCCATTTCCATACACAGTGCAAATAGCACTCACGTCTGTTCCCATTAAGTACAGTGTATTGGACTGAAGTTGAGATACTGTTCTTGTCAGTTTCCTAAATAGAGTTGAACAGATATGGCCCGTGTGTGTAGGAAGCACAGTTCTTTTGTTCTGAGCAAGCTCACTGTTCAGACCACATAGGAAACACTGTAGAGTAGAAGAGTGCTCTTTTCTCAAAAGCAGAGTGTGTTTCTTGTAAGGCGAGCTAGCGTTTGTTTTGCAGTCCTAAATGGAGTTGAATCACATGCAGTTTCTGGTCCTAGGAGCAAGAGTTGTTTTCTGGTAAGAAGAGTCACTATTGAGCTCCCATTGTCATACACAGGGCAAAAAGCACTGGCGTCTGTTCCCAGCAAGTACAGTGTATTGGACTGAAGAGGAACTACTGTTCTTGTCAGTTTCCTAAGCAGAGTTGAACTAGATATAGCCCGTGAGTGTAGGAAGCACAGTTCTTTTGTTCTGAGCAAGCTCACTGTTTGGAACTTAAAGGAAACACAGAAGAGTGGAAGAGTGCTCTTTTCACAAAAGCAGAATGTGTTTCTTGTAAGGCGAGCTAGCGTTTGTTTCGCAGTCCTAAATGGAGTTGAATCACATGCAGTTTTTGGTCCTACGAGCAAGAGTTGTTTTCTGGTAAGGAAAGTCACTATTGTGCTCCCATTGCCATACACAGTGCAAATAGCACTCGCGTCTGTTCCCATTAAGTACAGTGTGTTGGACTGAAGAGGAGCTACTGTTCTTGTCAGTTTCCTAGGTAGAGTTCAACTAGATATGGCCCGTGTGTGTAGCAAGCACAGTTCTTTTGTTCTGAGCAAGCTCACTGTTCAGACCCCATAGGAAACACTGTAGAGTAGAAGAGTGCTCTTTTCTCAAAAGAAGAGTGTGTTTCTTGTAAGGCGAGCTAGCGTTTGTTTCTCAGTCCAAAATGGATGTGAATCACATGCAGTTTCTGGTCCTACGAGCAAGAGATGTTAACTGGTAAGAAGGTTCACTATTGCGCTCCCATTGCCATATACAGTGCAAATAGCTCTCGCGTCTGTTCCCAGCAAGTACAGTGCATTGGACTGAAGAGGAGCTACTGTTCTTGTCAGTTTCCTAAGCTGAGTTAAACTAGATATGGCCCATTTGTGTAGGAAGCACAGTTCTTTTGTTCTGAGCAAGTTCACTGTTCGAACCCATAGTAAACATAGTAGAGTAGAAGAGTGCCCTTTTCTCAAAAGCAGAGTGTGTTTCTTGTAAGGCGAGCTAGCATTTGTTTCCCAGTCCTAAATGGAGTTGAATTACATGCAATTTCTGGTCCTACGAGCAAGAGTTGTTTTCTATTAAGAAGAGTCACTATTGTGCTCCTATTGTCATACACAGGGCAAATTGCACTGGCGTCTGTTCCCAGCATGTACAGTTTATTGGACTGAAAATAATCTACTGTTCTTGTCAGTTTCCTAAGCAGAATTGAAATAGATATGGCCATGTGTGTAGGAAGCACAGTTCTTTTGTTCTGAGCAAGCTCACTGTTTTGGCCCTATAGAAAACACAGTACAGTAGAAGAGTGTTCTTTTCTCAAAAGCAGAGTGTGTTTCTTGTAAGGCGAGCTAGCGTTTGTTTCCCAGTCCTAAATGGAGTTGAATGACATGCAGTTTTTGATCCTACGAGCAAGAGTTGTTTTCTGGTAAGGAAAGTCACTATTGCGCTCCCATTGCCATACACAGTGCAAATAGCACTCGCCTCTGTTCCCAGCAAGTACAGTGTATTGGACTGAAGAGGAGCTACTGTTCTTGTCAGTTTCGTAAGCAGAATTGACCTAGATATTGCCCGTGTGTGTAGGAAGCACAGTTCTTTTGTTCTGAGCAAGCTCACTGTTTTGGCCCTATAGGAAACACAGTAGAGTAGAAGAGTGCTCTTTTCTCAAAAGCAGAGTGTGTTTCTTGTAAGGCGAGCTAGTGTTTGTTTCCCAGTCCTAAATGGAGTTGAATCACATGCAGTTTTTGGTCCTACGAGCTAGAGTTGTTTTCTGGTAAGGGAAGTCACTATTGTGCTCCCATTGCCACACACACAGCAAAGAGGACTCGTGTCTGTTCCCATCAAGTACAGTGTATTGGACTGAAGAGGAGCTACTGTTCTTGTCAATTTCCTAAGCAGAGTTGAACAAGATATAGTCGGTGTGTGTAGGAAGCACAGTTCTTTTGTTCTGAACAAGCGCACTGTTCTTGCCCTATAGGAAACACAATAGAGTAGAAGAGTGCTCTTTTCTCAAAAGCAGAGTGTGCTTTTTGTAAGGTGAGCTATTGTTTGTTTCCCAGTATGAAATGGAGTTGAATCCCATGCAGTTTCTGGTCCTACAATAAAGAGTTGTTTTCTGGTAAGAAGAGTCACTATTGTGCTCCCATTGCCATATACAGTGCAAATAGCACTCGCGTCTGTTCCCAGCAAATACAGTGTATTGGACTGAAGAGGAGCTACTGTTCTTGTCAGTTTCTTAAGCAGAGTTGAACTAGATATGGCCCGTGTGTGTAGGAAGCACAGTTCTTTTGTTCTGAGCAAGCTCACTGTTTGGACCCACAGAAAACACAGTAGAGTGGAAGAGTTCTCTTTTCTCAAAAGCAGACTATGTTTCTTGTAAGGCGAGCTAGCGTTTGTTTCGCAGTCCTAAATGGAGTTGAGTCGCATGCAGTTTCTGGTCCTATGAGCAAGAGATGTTTTCTGGTAAGAAGAGACACTATTGCGGTCCCATTTTCATACACATTGCAAATAGCACTGGCATCTGTTCCCTGCATGTACATTGTATTGGACTGAAGAGGATCTACTGTTCTTGTCAGTTTCCTACGCAGAATTGAACTGGATATGGCCCATGTGTGTAGGAAGCACAGTTGTTTTGTTCTGAGCAAGCTCACTGTTCGGACCCCATAGGAATCACTCTAGAGTAGGAGAGTGATCTTTTCTCAAAAGCAGAGTGTGTTTCTAGTAATGCGAGCTAGCTTTTGTTTCGCAGTCTTAAATGGAGTTGAATCCCATGCAGTTTCTGGTCCTACAAGCAAGAGTTGTTTTCTGGTAAGAAGAGTCACTATTGCGCTCCCATTGTCATACACAGGGCAAATAGCACTGGCGTCTGTTCCCAGCATGTACAGTGTATTGGACTGAAGAGGATCTACTGTTCTTGTCAGTTTCCTAAGCAGAGTTGAACTAGATATAGTCGGTGTGTGTAGGAAGCACAGTTCTTTTGTTCTGAGAAAGCTCACAATTCTGGCCCTACAAAAAACACATTAGAGTAGAAGAGTGCTGTTTTCTCAAAAGCAGAGTGTGTTTATTGTAAGGCGAGCTAGTGTTTGTTTCCCAGTTCTAAATGGAGTTGAATCACATGCAGTTTCTGATCCTATGAGCAAGAGTTGTTTTCTGGTAAGAAGAGTCACTATTGTGCTCCCATTATCATACACAGGGCAAATAGTACTGGCATCTGTTCCCAGCATGTACAGTGTATTGGACTGAAGAGGAGCTACTGTTCTTGTCAGTTTCCTAAGCAGATTTGAACTAGATATAGCGCGTGTGTGTACGAAGCACAGTTCTTTTGTTCTGAGTAAGCTCACTGTTCTGGCCCTATAGGAAACACCATAGAGTAGAAGAGTGATCTTTTCTCAAAAGCAGAATGTTCCTTGTAAAAGGGGCTAGCATTTGTTTCCCAGTACTAAATGGAGTTGAATCACATGCAGTTTTTGATCCTACGAGAAAGAGTTGTTTTCTGGTAAGGAAAGTCACTATTGTGCTCCCTTTGCCACACACAGTGCAAAGAAGACTCACGTCTGTTCCCATCAAGTACAGTGTATTGGACTGAAGGGGAGCTAATGTTCTTGTCAGTTTCCTAAGCAGAGTTGAACTAGATATGGCCCGTGTGTGTAGGAAGCACAGTTCTTTTGTACTGTAAGCTCACAGATCGAACCCATAGGAAACACATGAGAGTAGAAGAGTGAACTTTTCTCAAAAGCAGAGTGTGTTTCTTGTAAGGTGAACTAGCATTTGTTTCCCAGTCCTAAATGGAGTTGAATCACATGCAGTTGCTGGTCCTACGAGCAAGAGTTGTTTTCTGTTAAGAAGAGTCTCTATTGCACTCCCATTGTCATACACAGGGCAAATAGCATTGGCGTCTGTACCCAGCATGTACAGTGTATTGGACTGAAGAGGATCTACTGTTCTTGTCAGTTTCCTAAGGAGAATTGAACTAGATATGGCCATGTGTGCAGGAAGCATAGTTCTTTTGTTCTGAGCAAGCTCACTCTTCTGGCCCTATAGAAAACACAATAGAGTAGATGAGTGATCTTTTCTCAAAAGCAGAGTGTGTTTCTTGTAAGGCAAGCTAGCGTTTGTTTCCCAGTCCTAAATGGAGTTGAAATACATGCAGTTTTTGATCCTACGAGCAAGAGTTGTTTTCTGGTAAGGTAAGTCACTATTGCGCTCCCATTGCCATACACAGTGCAAATAGCACTGGCGTCTGTTCCCAGCAAGTACAGTGTATTGGACTGAAGAGGAGCTACTGTTCTTGTCAGTTTCGTGAGCAGAATTGACCTAGATATTGCCCGTGTGTGTAGGAAGCACAGATCTTTTGTTCTGAGCAAGCTCACTGTTCAGACCACATAGGAAACACTGTAGAGTAGAAGAGTGCTCTTTTCTCAAAAGCAGAGTGTGTTTCTTGTAAGGCGAGCAAGCGTTTGTTTTGCAGTCCTAAATGGAGTTGAATCACATGCAGTTTCTGGTCCTAGGAGCAAGAGTTGTTTTCTGGTAAGAAGAGTCACTATTGAGCTCCCATTGTCATACACAGGGCAAATAGCACTGGCGTCTGTTCCCAGCAAGTACAGTGTATTGTACTGAAGAGGAGCTACTGTTCTTGTCAGTTTCCTAAGGAGAGTTGAACTAGATATAGCCCGTGTGTGTAGGAAGCACAGTTCTTTTGTTCTGAGCAAGCTCACTGTTTGGAACTTAAAGGAAACACAGAAGAGTAGAAGAGTGCTCTTTTTTCATAAGCAGAGTGTGTTTCTTGTAATTGAGCTAGCGTTTGTTTCGCTGTCCTAAATGGAGTTGAATCACATGCAGTTTTTGGTCCTACGAGCAAGAGTTGTTTTCTGGTAAAGAAAGTCACTATTGTGCTCCCATTGCCATACACAGTGCAAACAGCACTCGCGTCTGTTCCCATTAAGTACAGTGTATTGGACTGAAGAGGAGCTACTGTTCTTGTCAGTTTCCTAGGTAGAGTTGAACTAGATATGGCCCGTGTGTGTAGGAAGCACAGTTCTTTTGTTCTGAGCAAGCTCACTGTTCAGACCCCATAGGAAACACTGTAGAGTAGAAGAGTGTTCTTTTCTCAAAAGCAGAGTGTGTTTCTTGTAAGACGAGCTAGCATTTGTTTTGCAGTCCTAAATGGAGTTGAATCACATGCAGTTTCAGGTCCTACGAGCAAGAGATTTTTCTGGTAAGAAGAAGCACTTTTGAGCTCCCATTGTCATACACAGGGCAAATAGCACTGGCGTCTGTTCCCAGCAAGTACAGTGTATTGGACTGAAGTGGACCAACTGTTCTTGTCAGTTTCCTAAGCAGAGTTGAACTAGATATAGCCAGTGTGTGTAGGATGCACAGTTCTTTTGTTCTGAGCAAGCTCACTATTCTGGCCGTATAGGAAACACAGTAGAGTAGAAGAGTGCTCTTTTCTCAAAAGCAGAGAGTGTTTCTTGTAAGGCAAGCTAGCGTTTTTTTCCCGTCCTAAATCTAGTTGAGTCACATGCAGTTCCTGGTCCTACGAACAAGAGTTGTTTTCTGTTAAGAAGAGTCACTATTGCGCTCCCATTGTCATACACAGGGCAAATAGCACTCGCATCTGTTCCCAGCATGTACAGTGTATTGGACTGAAGATGATCTACTGCTCTTGTCAGTTTCCTAAGCAGAGTTGAACTGGATATGGCCCATGTGTGTAGGAAGCACAGTTCTTTTGTTCTGAGCAAGCTCACTGTTCTGGCCCTATAGGAAACACAGTAGAGTAGAAGAGTGCTCTTTTCTCAAAAGCAGAGTGTGTTTCTTGTAAGGCGAGCTAGCGTTTGTTTCTCAGTCCAAAATGGAGTTGAATCACATGCAGTTTCTGGTCCTACGAGTAAGAGATGTTAACTGGTAAGAAGAGTCACTATTGCGCTCCCTTTGCCATATACAGTGCAAATAGCTCTCGCGTCTGTTCCCAGCAAGTACAGTGCATTGGACTGAAGAGGAGCTACTTTTCTTGTCAGTTTCCTAAGCGGAGTTAAACTAGATATGGCCCGTGTGTGTAGGAAGCACAGTTCTTTTGTTCTGAGCAAGCTCACTGTTCGAACCCATAGTAAACACAGTAGAGTAGAAGAGTGCTCTCTTCTCAAAAGCAGAGTGTGTTCCTTATAAGGCGAGCTAGCATTTGTTTCCCAGTCCTAAATGGAGTTGAATCACATGCAGTTTCTGGTCCTACGCGCAAGAGTTGTTTTCTGGTAAGAAGAGTGACTATTGCGTTCCCATTGTCATACACAGGGCAAATAGCACTGGCATCTGTTCCCAGCATGTACAGTGTATTGGACTGAAGAGGATCTACTGTTCTTGTCAGTTTCCTCAGCAGAATTGAACTAGATATGGCCGTGTGTGTAGGAAGCACAGTTCTTTTGTTCGGAGTAAGCTCACTGTTCTGACCCTATGGGAAATACCGTAGAGTAGAAGAGTGATCTTTTCTCAAAAGCAGAGTGTGTTTCTTGTAAGGGGAGCTAGCATTTGTTTTCCAGTCCTAAATGGAGTTGAATCACTTGCAGTTTTTGATCCTACGAGCAAGAGTTGTTTTCTTGTAAGGAAAGTCACTATTGTGCTCCCATTGCCACACACAGTGCAAAGAGGACTCGCGTCTGTTCCCATCAAGTACAGTGTATTGGACTGAAGAGGAGCTACTGTTCTTGTCAGTTTCCTAAGCAGAGTTGAACTAGATATGGCCCGTGTGTGTAGGAAGCACAGTTCTTTTCTACTGTAAGCTCACTGATCGAACCCATAGGAAACACAGTAGAGTAGAAGAGTGCCCTTTTCTCAAAAGCAGAGTGTGTTTCTTGTAAGAAGAGCTAGCATTTGTTTCCCAGTCCTAAATGGAGTTGAATCACATGCAGTTTCTGGTCCTACGAGCAAGAGTTGTTTTCTATTAAGAAGAGTCACTGTTGTGCTCCTATTGTCATACACAGTGCAAATAGCACTCGCCTCTGTTCCCAGCAAGTACAGTGCATTGGACTGAAGAGGAGCTACTGTTCTTGTCAGTTTCGTAAGTAGAATTGACCTAGATATTGCCCGTGTGTGTAGGAAGCACAGTTCTTTTGTTCTGAGCAAGCTCACTATTTTGGCCCTATAGGAAACACAGTAGAGTAGAAGAGTGCTCTTTTCTCAAAAGCAGAGTGTGTTTCTTGTAAGGCGAGCTAGCGTTTGTTTCCCAATCCTAAATGGAGTTGAATCACATGCAGTTTTTGGTCCTACTAGCTAGAGTTGTTTTCTGGTAAGGAAAGTCACTATTGCGCTCCCATTGCCACACACAGTGCAAAGAGGACTCGTGTCTGTTCCCATCAAGTACAGTGTATTGGACTGAAGAGGAGCTACTGTTCTTGTCAATTTCCTAAGCAGAGTTGAACTAGATATAGTCGGTGTGTGTAGGAAGCACAGTTCTTTTGTTCTGAACAAGCGCACTGTTCTTGCCCTATAGGAAACACAATAGAGTAGAAGAGTGCTCTTTTCTCAAAAGCAGAGTGTGCTTTTTGTAAGGTGAGCTATTGTTTGTTTCCCAGTATGAAATGGAGTTGAATCCCATGCAGTTTCTGGTCCTACAATAAAGAGTTGTTTTCTGGTAAGAAGAGTCACTATTGCGCTCCCATTGTCATACACAGGGCAAATAGCACTCGCGTCTGTTCCCAGCAGGTACAGTGTATTGGACTGAAGATGATCTACTGTTATTGTCAGTTTCCTAAGCAGAGTTGAACTAGATATGGCCCGTGTGTGTAGGAAGCACAGTTCATTTGTTCTGAGCAAGCTCACTGTTCAGACCCCATAGGAAACACAGTAGAATAGAAGAGTGCTCTTTTCTCAAAAGCAGAGTGTGTTTCTTGTAAGGCGAGCTAGCGTTTGTTTCCCAGTCCAAAATGGAGTTGAATCACATGCAGTTTCTGGTCCTACGAGCAAGGGATGTATTCTGGTAAGGAAAGTCACTATTGTGCTCCCTTTGCGATAAACAGTGCAAATAGCACTCACATCTGTTCCCAGCAAGTACAGTGTATTGGACTGAAGAGGAGCTACTGTTCTTGTCAGTTTCCTAAGCAGAGTTGAACTAGATATTGCTCGTGTGTGTAGGAAGCACAGTTCTTTTGTTCTGAGCAAGCTCACTGTTCTGGCCCTATAGGAAACACAGAAGAGTAGAAGAGTGCTCTTTTCTCAGAAGCAGAGTGTATTTCTTGTAAGGTGTGCTAGCGTTTGTTTCCCAGTCCTAAATGGAGTTGAATCACATGCAGTTTCTGGTCCTACGAGCAAGAGTTGTTTTCTGGTAAGAAGAGTCACTATTGTGCTACCATTGCCATACACAGTGCAAATAGCACTCGCGTCTGTTCCCAGCAAGTACAGTGTATTGGACAGAAGAGGAGCTACTGTTCTTGTCAGTTTCCTAAGCAGAGTTGAACTAGATATGGCCCGTGTGTGAAGCACAGTTCTTTTGTTCTGAGCAAGCTCAATTTTCGGACCCCATAGTAAACACAGTAGAGTAGAAGAGTGCTCTTTTCTCAAAAGCAGAGTGTGTTTCTTGTAAGGCTAGCTAGTGTTTGTTTCCCAGTCCAAAATGGAGTTGAATCACATGCAGTTTCTGATCCTAGGAGCAAGAGTTGTTTTCTGGTAAGAAGAGTCACTATTGCGCTCCCATTGTCATACACAGGGCAAACAGCACTGGCGTCTGTTCCCAGCATGTACAGTGTATTGGACTGAAGAGGATCTACTGTTCTTGTCAGTTTCCTAAGCAGAGTTGAAGTAGATATGGCCGGTGTGTGTAGGAAGCACAGTTCTTTTGTTCTGAGCAAGCTCACTGTTCTGGCCCTATAGGAAACACAGTAGAGTAGAAGAGTGCTCTTTTCTCAAAAGCAGAGTGTGTTTCTTGTAAGGCGAGATAGCTTTTGTTTCCCAGTCCTAAATGGAGTTGAATCACATGCAGTTTCTGGTCCTACAAGCAAGAGTTGTTTTCTAGTAAGAAGAGTCACTATTGTGTTCCCATTGCCATACACAGGGCAAATAGGACTCGCGTCTGTTCCCAGGATGTACCGTGTATTGGACTGAAGAGGATCTACTGTTCTTGTCAGTTTCCTAAGTAAAGTTGAACTAGATATGGCCCGTGTGTGTAGGAAGTACACTTCTTTTGTTCTGAGCAAGCTCACTCTTCTGGCCCTGTAGGAAACACAGTAGAGTAGAAGAGTGCTCTTTTCTCAAAAGCAGAGTGTGTTTCTTGTAAGGTGAGCTAGCATTTGGTTCCCAGTCCTAAATGGAGTTGAATTACATGCAGTTTCTTGTCCTATGTGCAAGAGTTGTTTTCTGCTAAGGAGAGACACTATTGCACTCCTATTGCCATACACAGTGCTAACAACTCTTGCTACTGTTCTTTGCAAGTACAGTGTATTGGACAGAAGAGGAGCTACTGTTCTTGTCAGTTTCCTAAGCAGAGTTGAACTAGATATGGCCTGTGTGTAGGAAGCACAGTTCTTTTGTTCTGAGCAAGCTCACTGTTCGGACACCATAGGAAACACAGTAGAGTAGAAGAGTGCTCTTTTCTCAAAAGCAGAGTGTATTTCTTGTAAGGCGAGCTAGCGTTTGTTTCCCAGTCCTAAATGGAGTTGAATCACATGTAGTTTCTGATCCTAGGAGCAAGAGTTGTTTTCTGGTAAGAAGAGTCACTATTGCGCTCCCATTGTCATACACAGGGCAAATAGCACTGGTGTCTGTTCCCAGCATGTACAGTGTATTGGACTGAAGAGGAGCTACTGTTCTTGTCAGTTTCCTAAGCAGAGTTGAACTAGATATGTCCCGTGTGTGTAGGAAGCACAGTTCTTTTGTTCTGAGCAAGCTCACTGTTCGGACACCATAGGAAACACTTTAGAGTAGAAGAGGGCTCTTTTCTCAAAAAGAGTGTGTTTCTTGTAAGGCAAGCTAGCGTTTGTTTCGCAGTCCTAAATGGAGTTGAATCACATGCAGTTACTGGTCCTACGAGCAAGAGTTGTTTTCTGCTAAGAACAGTCACTATTGTGCTCATATTGTCATACACAGGGCAAACAGCACTTGCATCTTTTCCAAGCAAGAACAGTGTATTGGACTGAAGAGGATCTACTGTTCTTGTCAGTTTCCTAAGCAGAGTTGAACTAGATATGGCCCGTGTGTGTAGGAAGCACAGTTCTTTTGTTCTGAGCAAGCTCACTGTTCGGACCCCATAGGAAAAACAGTAGAATAGAAGAGTGCTCTTTTCTCAAAAGAAGAGTGTGTTTCTTGTAAAGCAAGCTAGCGTTTGTTTCCCAGTCCTACATGGAGTTGAATCACATGCAGTTTCTGGTCCTCCGAGCAAGGGATGTTTTCTGGTAAGAAAAGTCACTATTGTGCTCCCTTTGCCATAAACTGTGCAAATAGCACTCGCGTCTGTTCCCATCAAGTACAATGTATTGGACTGAAGAGTAGCTACTGTTCTTGTCAGTTTCCTAAGCAGAGTTGAACTAGATATGGCCCGTGTGTGTAGGAAGCACAGTTCTTTTGTCCTGAGCAAGCTCACTGTTCTGGCCCTATAGGAAACACAGAAGAGTAGAAGAGTGCTCTTTTCTCAGAAGCAGAGTGTGTTTCTTGTAAGGCAAGCTAGTGTTTGATTCCCAGTCCTACATGGAGTTGAATCACATGCAGTTTCTGGTCCTACGAGCAAGAGTTGTTTTCTGGTAAGAAGAGTCAATATTGTGCTACCATTGTCATACACAGTGCAAATAGCACTCTCGTCTGTTCCCAGCAAGTACAGTGTATTGGACAGAAGAGGAGCTACTGTTCTTGTCAGTTTCCTAAGCAGAGTTGAACTAGATATGGCCCGTGTGTGTGAAGCACAGTTCATTTGTTGTGAGCAAGCTCAATTTTCGGACCCCATAGTAAACACAGTAGAGTAGAAGATTGCTCTTTTCTCAAAAGCAGAGTGTGTTTCTTTTAAGGCTAGCTAGTGTTTATTTCCCAGTCAGAAACGGAGTAAAATCCCATGCAGTTTCTGGTCCTACGAGCAAGAGTTGTTTTCTGGTAAGAAGAGTCACTATTTTGCTCCCTTTGCCATACACAGCGCAAATAGCACTCGCGTCTGCTCCCAGCAAGTACAGTGTAGTGGACTGAAGAGGAGCTACTGTTCTTGTCAGTTTCCTAAGCAGAGTTGAACGAGATATGGCCCGTGTGTGCAGGAAGCACAGTTCTTTTGTTCTGAGCAAACTCACTCTTTTGGTCCTATAGGAAACACAGAAGAGTAGAAGAGTGCTCTTTTCTCAAAAGCAGAGTGTGTTCTTGTAAGGTGAGCTAGCGTTTGTTTACCAGTCCTAAATGGAGTTGAATTACATGCAGTTTCTTGTCCTATGAGCAAGAGTTGTTTTCTGGTAAGAAGAGCCACTATTGCGCTCCTATTGCCATACACAGTGCAAACAACACTCGCTACTGTTCTTTGCAAGTACAGTGTATTGGACTGAAGAGGAGCTACTGTTCTTGTCAGTTTCCTAAGCAGAGTTGAACTAGATATGGCCTGTGTGTGTGAAGCACAGTTCATTTGTTGTGAGCAAGCTCAATTTTCGGACCCCATAGTAAACACAGTAGAGTAGAAGATTGCTCTTTTCTCAAAAGCAGAGTGTGTTTCTTTTAAGGCTAGCTAGTGTTTATTTCCCAGTCAGAAACGGAGTAAAATCCCATGCAGTTTCTGGTCCTACGAGCAAGAGTTGTTTTCTGGTAAGAAGAGTCACTATTTTGCTCCCTTTGCCATACACAGCGCAAATAGCACTCGCGTCTGCTCCCAGCAAGTACAGTGTATTGGACTGAAGAGGATCTACTGTTCTTGTCAGTTTCCTAAGCAGAGCTGAACTAGATATGGCCCGTGTGTGTAGGAAGCACAGTTCTTTTGTTCTGAGCTAGCTCACTCTTCTGGCCTATAGAAACACAGTAGAGTAGAAGAGTGCTCTTTTCTCAAAAGCAGAGTGTGTTTCTTGTAAGACGAGCTTGCGTTTGTTTCCCAGTCCTAAATGGAGTTGAAGCACATGCAGTTTCTCATCCTACGAGCAAGAGTTTTTTTCTGGAAAGGAAAGTCACTATTGTGCTCCCCTTGCCATACACAGTGCAAATAGCACTCACGTCTGTTCCCAGCAAGTACAGTGTATTGGACTGAAGAGGAGCTACTGATCTTTTCAGTTTCCTAGGCAGAGTTGAACTAGATATGGCCCGTGTGTGTAGGAAGCACAGTTCTTTGTTCTGAGCAAGCTCACTGTTCGGACCCCATAGGAAACACAGTAGAATAGAAGACTGCTCTTTTCTCAAAAGCAGAGTGTGTTTCCTGTAAGGCGAGCTAGTGTTTGTTTCGCAGTCCTAAATGGAGTTGAATCACATGTAGTTTCTGATCATACGAGCAAGAGTTGTTTTCTGGTAAGAAGAGTCACTATTGCCCTCCCATTGTCATACACAGGGCAAATAGCACTGGCGTCTGTTCCCAGCATGTACAGTGTATTGGACTGAAGATGATCTACTGTTCTTGACAGTTTCCTAAGCAGAGTTGAACTAGATATGGCCCGTGTGTGTAGGAAGCACAGTTCTTTTGTTCTGAGCTAGCTCACTCTTCTGGCCTATAGAAACACAGTAGAGTAGAAGGGTGCTCTTTTCTCAAAAGCAGAGTGTGTTTCTTGTAAGACGAGCTTGCGTTTGTTTCCCAGTCCTAAATGGAGTTGAATCACATGCAGTTTCTGGTCCTACAAGCAAGAGTTTTTTTCTGGAAAGGAAAGTCACTATTGTGTTCCCTTTGCCATACACAGTGCAAATAGCACTCGCGTCTGTTCCCAGCCAGTACAGTGTATTGGACTGAAGAGGAGCTACTGCTCTTGTCAGTTTCCTAAGCAGAGCTGAACTAGATATGGCCCGTGTGTGTAGGAAGCACAGTTCTTTGTTCTGAGCAAGTTAACTGTTCGGACCACATAGGAAACACAGTAGAATAGAAGATTGCTCTTTTCTCAAAAGCAGAGTGTGTTTCTTGTAAGTCGAGCTAGTGTTTGTTTCGCAGTCCTAAATGGAGTTGAATCACATGCAGTTTCTGGTCATACGAGCAAGAGTTGTTTTCTGGTAAGAAGAGTCACTATTGCCCTCCCATTGTCATACACAGGGCAAATAGCACTGGCGTCTGTTCCCAGCATGTACAGTGTATTGGACTGAAGATGATCAACTGTTCTTGTCAGTTTCCTAAGCAGAGTTGAACTAGATATGTCCCGTGTGTGTAGGAAGCACAGTTCTTTTGTTCTGAGCAAGCTCACTTTTCGGACCCCATAGGAAACACAGCAAAATAGAAGAGTGCTCTTTTCTCAAAAGCAGAGTGTGTTTCTTGTAAGGCGAGCTAGAGTTTGTTTCCCAGTCCAAAATGGAGTTGAATCACATGCAGTTTCTGTTCCTACGAGCAAGGAATGTTTTCTGGTAAGGAAAGTCACTATTGTGCTCCCTTTGCCATAAACAGTGCAAATAGCACTCACGTCTGTTCCCTGCAAGTACAGTGTATTGGACTGAAGAGGAGCTACTGTTCTTGTCAGTTTCCTAAGCAGAGTTGAACTAGTAATAGCCCGTGTGTGTAGGAAGCACAGTTCTTTTGTTCTGAGGAAGCTCACTGTTTTGGCCCTATAGAAAACACAGTAGAGTAGAAGAGTGCTCTTTTCTCAAAAGCAGAGTGTGTTTCTTGTAAGGCGAGCTAGCTTTTGTTTCCCAGTCCTACATGGAGTTGAATCACATGCAGTTTCTGGTCCTACGAGCAAGAGTTGTTTTCTGGTAAGAAGAGTTACTATTGTGCTCCCTTTGCTATACACAGGGCAAATAGCACTCGCGTCTGTTCCCAGCAAGTACAGTGTATTGGACTGAAGAGGATCTACTGTTTTTGTCAGTTTCCTAAGCAGAGTTGAACTAGATATGGCCCGTGTGTGTAGGAAGCACAGTTCTTTTGTTCTGAGCAAACTCACTGTTTTGGTCCTATAGGAAACACAGAAGAGTAGAGGAGTGCTCTTTTCTCAAAAGCAGAGTGTGTTTCTTGTAAGGTGAGCTAGCGTTTGTTTCCCAGTCTTAATGGAGTTGAATTAGATGCAGTTTCTTGTCCTATGAGCAAGAGTTGTTTTCTGGTAAGAAGAGTTACTATTGCGCTCCTATTGCCATACACAGTACAAACAACACTCGCTACTGTTCTTTGCAAGTACAGTGTATTGGACAGAAGAGGAGCTCCTGTTCTTGTCAGTTTCCTAAGCAGAGTTGAACTAGATATGGCCCATGTGTGTAGGAAGCACAGTTCTTTTGTTCTGAGCAAGCTCACTGTTCTGGTCCTATAGGAAACACAGAAGAGTAGAAGAGTGCTCTTTTCTCAAAAGCAAAGTGTGTTTCTTGTACGGTGAGCTAGCGTTTGTTTCCCAGTCCTAAATGGAGTTGAATTACATTCAGTTTCTGGTCCTATGAGCAAGAGTTGTTTTCTGGTAAGAAGAGTCACTATTGCAATCCTATTGCCATACACAGTGCAAACAACCCTCGCTACTGTTCTTTGCAAGTACATTGTTTTGGACAGAAGAAGTGCTACTGTTCTTGTCAGTTTCCTAAGCAGAGTTGAACTAGATATGGCCTGTGTGTAGGAAGCACAGTTCTTTTGTTCTGAGCAAGCTCACTGTTCGGACACCATAGGAAACACAGTAGAGTAGAAGAGTGCTCTTTTCTCAAAAGCAGAGTGTATTTCTTGTAAGGCGAGCTAGCGTTTGTTTCCCAGTCCTAAATGGAGTTGAATCACATGTAGTTTCTGATCCTAGGAGCAAGAGTTGTTTTCTGGTAAGAAGAGTCACTATTGCGCTCCCATTGTCATACACAGGGCAAATAGCACTGGTGTCTGTTCCCAGCATGTACAGTGTATTGGACTGAAGAGGAGCTACTGTTCTTGTCAGTTTCCAAAGCAGAGTTGAACTAGATATGTCCCGTGTGTGTAGGAAGCACAGTTCTTTTGTTCTGAGCAAGCTCACTGTTCGGACACCATAGGAAACACTTTAGAGTAGAAGAGGGCTCTTTTCTCAAAAAGAGTGTGTTTCTTGTAAGGCAAGCTAGCGTTTGTTTCGCAGTCCTAAATGGAGTTGAATCACATGCAGTTACTGGTCCTACGAGCAAGAGTTGTTTTCTGCTAAGAACAGTCACTATTGTGCTCATATTGTCATACACAGGGCAAACAGCACTCGCATCTTTTCCAAGCAAGAACAGTGTATTGGACTGAAGAGGATCTACTGTTCTTGTCAGTTTCCTAAGCAGAGTTGAACTAGATATGGCCCGTGTGTGTAGGAAGCACAGTTCTTTTGTTCTGAGCAAGCTCACTGTTCGGACCCCATAGGAAAAACAGTAGAATAGAAGAGTGCTCTTTTCTCAAAAGAAGAGTGTGTTTCTTGTAAAGCAAGCTAGCGTTTGTTTCCCAGTCCTACATGGAGTTGAATCACATGCAGTTTCTGGTCCTCCGAGCAAGGGATGTTTTCTGGTAAGAAAAGTCACTATTGTGCTCCCTTTGCCATAAACTGTGCAAATAGCACTCGCGTCTGTTCCCATCAAGTACAATGTATTGGACTGAAGAGGAGCTACTGTTCTTGTCAGTTTCCTAAGCAGAGTTGAACTAGATATGGCCCGTGTGTGTAGGAAGCACAGTTCTTTTGTCCTGAGCAAGCTCACTGTTCTGGCCCTATAGGAAACACAGAAGAGTAGAAGAGTGCTCTTTTCTCAGAAGCAGAGTGTGTTTCTTGTAAGGCAAGCTAGTGTTTGATTCCCAGTCCTACATGGAGTTGAATCACATGCAGTTTCTGGTCCTACAAGCAAGAGTTGTTTTCTGGTAAGAAGAGTCAATATTGTGCTACCATTGTCATACACAGTGCAAATAGCACTCTCGTCTGTTCCCAGCAAGTACAGTGTATTGGACAGAAGAGGAGCTACTGTTCTTGTCAGTTTCCTAAGCAGAGTTGAACTAGATATGGCCCGTGTGTGTGAAGCACAGTTCATTTGTTGTGAGCAAGCTCAATTTTCGGACCCCATAGTAAACACAGTAGAGTAGAAGATTGCTCTTTTCTCAAAAGCAGAGTGTGTTTCTTTTAAGGCTAGCTAGTGTTTATTTCCCAGTCAGAAACGGAGTAAAATCCCATGCAGTTTCTGGTCCTACGAGCAAGAGTTGTTTTCTGGTAAGAAGAGTCACTATTTTGCTCCCTTTGCCATACACAGCGCAAATAGCACTCGCGTCTGCTCCCAGCAAGTACAGTGTAGTGGACTGAAGAGGAGCTACTGTTCTTGTCAGTTTCCTAAGCAGAGTTGAACGAGATATGGCCCGTGTGTGCAGGAAGCACAGTTCTTTTGTTCTGAGCAAACTCACTCTTTTGGTCCTATAGGAAACACAGAAGAGTAGAAGAGTGCTCTTTTCTCAAAAGCAGAGTGTGTTCTTGTAAGGTGAGCTAGCGTTTGTTTACCAGTCCTAAATGGAGTTGAATTACATGCAGTTTCTTGTCCTATGAGCAAGAGTTGTTTTCTGGTAAGAAGAGCCACTATTGCGCTCCTATTGCCATACACAGTGCAAACAACACTCGCTACTGTTCTTTGCAAGTACAGTGTATTGGACTGAAGAGGAGCTACTGTTCTTGTCAGTTTCCTAAGCAGAGTTGAACTAGATATGGCCCGTGTGTGTGAAGCACAGTTCATTTGTTGTGAGCAAGCTCAATTTTCGGACCCCATAGTAAACACAGTAGAGTAGAAGATTGCTCTTTTCTCAAAAGCAGAGTGTGTTTCTTTTAAGGCTAGCTAGTGTTTATTTCCCAGTCAGAAACGGAGTAAAATCCCATGCAGTTTCTGGTCCTACGAGCAAGAGTTGTTTTCTGGTAAGAAGAGTCACTATTTTGCTCCCTTTGCCATACACAGCGCAAATAGCACTCGCGTCTGCTCCCAGCAAGTACAGTGTATTGGACTGAAGAGGATCTACTGTTCTTGTCAGTTTCCTAAGCAGAGCTGAACTAGATATGGCCCGTGTGTGTAGGAAGCACAGTTCTTTTGTTCTGAGCTAGCTCACTCTTCTGGCCTATAGAAACACAGTAGAGTAGAAGAGTGCTCTTTTCTCAAAAGCAGAGTGTGTTTCTTGTAAGACGAGCTTGCGTTTGTTTCCCAGTCCTAAATGGAGTTGAAGCACATGCAGTTTCTCATCCTACGAGCAAGAGTTTTTTTCTGGAAAGGAAAGTCACTATTGTGCTCCCCTTGCCATACACAGTGCAAATAGCACTCACGTCTGTTCCCAGCAAGTACAGTGTATTGGACTGAAGAGGAGCTACTGATCTTTTCAGTTTCCTAGGCAGAGTTGAACTAGATATGGCCCGTGTGTGTAGGAAGCACAGTTCTTTGTTCTGAGCAAGCTCACTGTTCGGACCCCATAGGAAACACAGTAGAATAGAAGAGTGCTCTTTTCTCAAAAGCAGAGTGTGTTTCCTGTAAGGCGAGCTAGTGTTTGTTTCGCAGTCCTAAATGGAGTTGAATCACATGTAGTTTCTGATCATATGAGCAATAGTTGTTTTCTGGTAAGAAGAGTCACTATTGCCCTCCCATTGTCATACACAGGGCAAATAGCACTGGCGTCTGTTCCCAGCATGTACAGTGTATTGGACTGAAGATGATCTACTGTTCTTGACAGTTTCCTAAGCAGAGTTGAACTAGATATGGCCCGTGTGTGTAGGAAGCACAGTTCTTTTGTTCTGAGCTAGCTCACTCTTCTGGCCTATAGAAACACAGTAGAGTAGAAGGGTGCTCTTTTCTCAAAAGCAGAGTGTGTTTCTTGTAAGACGAGCTTGCGTTTGTTTCCCAGTCCTAAATGGAGTTGAATCACATGCAGTTTCTGGTCCTACAAGCAAGAGTTTTTTTCTGGAAAGGAAAGTCACTATTGTGTTCCCTTTGCCATACACAGTGCAAATAGCACTCGCGTCTGTTCCCAGCCAGTACAGTGTATTGGACTGAAGAGGAGCTACTGCTCTTGTCAGTTTCCTAAGCAGAGCTGAACTAGATATGGCCCGTGTGTGTAGGAAGCACAGTTCTTTGTTCTGAGCAAGTTAACTGTTCGGACCACATAGGAAACACAGTAGAATAGAAGATTGCTCTTTTCTCAAAAGCAGAGTGTGTTTCTTGTAAGTCGAGCTAGTGTTTGTTTCGCAGTCCTAAATGGAGTTGAATCACATGCAGTTTCTGGTCATACGAGCAAGAGTTGTTTTCTGGTAAGAAGAGTCACTATTGCCCTCCCATTGTCATACACAGGGCAAATAGCACTGGCGTCTGTTCCCAGCATGTACAGTGTATTGGACTGAAGATGATCAACTGTTCTTGTCAGTTTCCTAAGCAGAGTTGAACTAGATATGTCCCGTGTGTGTAGGAAGCACAGTTCTTTTGTTCTGAGCAAGCTCACTTTTCGGACCCCATAGGAAACACAGCAAAATAGAAGAGTGCTCTTTTCTCAAAAGCAGAGTGTGTTTCTTGTAAGGCGAGCTAGAGTTTGTTTCCCAGTCCAAAATGGAGTTGAATCACATGCAGTTTCTGTTCCTACGAGCAAGGAATGTTTTCTGGTAAGGAAAGTCACTATTGTGCTCCCTTTGCCATAAACAGTGCAAATAGCACTCACGTCTGTTCCCTGCAAGTACAGTGTATTGGACTGAAGAGGAGCTACTGTTCTTGTCAGTTTCCTAAGCAGAGTTGAACTAGTAATAGCCCGTGTGTGTAGGAAGCACAGTTCTTTTGTTCTGAGGAAGCTCACTGTTTTGGCCCTATAGAAAACACAGTAGAGTAGAAGAGTGCTCTTTTCTCAAAAGCAGAGTGTGTTTCTTGTAAGGCGAGCTAGCTTTTGTTTCCCAGTCCTACATGGAGTTGAATCACATGCAGTTTCTGGTCCTACGAGCAAGAGTTGTTTTCTGGTAAGAAGAGTTACTATTGTGCTCCCTTTGCTATACACAGGGCAAATAGCACTCGCGTCTGTTCCCAGCAAGTACAGTGTATTGGACTGAAGAGGATCTACTGTTTTTGTCAGTTTCCTAAGCAGAGTTGAACTAGATATGGCCCGTGTGTGTAGGAAGCACAGTTCTTTTGTTCTGAGCAAACTCACTGTTTTGGTCCTATAGGAAACACAGAAGAGTAGAGGAGTGCTCTTTTCTCAAAAGCAGAGTGTGTTTCTTGTAAGGTGAGCTAGCGTTTGTTTCCCAGTCTTAATGGAGTTGAATTAGATGCAGTTTCTTGTCCTATGAGCAAGAGTTGTTTTCTGGTAAGAAGAGTTACTATTGCGCTCCTATTGCCATACACAGTACAAACAACACTCGCTACTGTTCTTTGCAAGTACAGTGTATTGGACAGAAGAGGAGCTCCTGTTCTTGTCAGTTTCCTAAGCAGAGTTGAACTAGATATGGCCCATGTGTGTAGGAAGCACAGTTCTTTTGTTCTGAGCAAGCTCACTGTTCTGGTCCTATAGGAAACACAGAAGAGTAGAAGAGTGCTCTTTTCTCAAAAGCAAAGTGTGTTTCTTGTACGGTGAGCTAGCGTTTGTTTCCCAGTCCTAAATGGAGTTGAATTACATTCAGTTTCTGGTCCTATGAGCAAGAGTTGTTTTCTGGTAAGAAGAGTCACTATTGCAATCCTATTGCCATACACAGTGCAAACAACCCTCGCTACTGTTCTTTGCAAGTACATTGTTTTGGACAGAAGAAGTGCTACTGTTCTTGTTAGTTTCCTAAGCAGAGTTGAACGAGATATGGCCCGTGTGTGTAGGAAGCACAGTTCTTTTGTTCTGAGCAAGCTCACTCTTCAGACCCCATAGGAAACACAGTAGAGTAGAAGAGTGCTCTTTTCTCAAAAGCAGAATGTGTTTCTTGTAAGGCGAGCTAGCATTTGTTTCCCAGTCCTAAATGGTGTTGAATCACATGCAGTTTCTGATCCTAGTAGCAAGAATTGTTTTCTGGTAAGAAGAGTCACTATTGCCCTCCCATTGTCATACACAGGGCAAATAGCACTGGCGTCTGTTCCCAGCAAGTACAGTGTATTGGACTGAAGAGGATCTACTGTTCTTGTCAGTTTCCTAAGCAGAGTTGAACTAGTAATAGCCCGTGTGTGTAGGAAGCACAGTTCTTTTGTTCTGAGGAAGCTCACTGTTTTGGCCCTATAGGAAACACAGTAGAGTAGAAGAGTGCTCTTTTCTCAAAAGCAGAATGTGTTTCTTGTAAGGCGAGCTAGCTTTTGTTTCCCAGTCCTACATGGAGTTGAATCACATGCAGTTTCTGGTCCTATGAGCAAGAGTTGTTTTCTGGTAAGAAGAGTCACTATTGTGCTCCCTTTGCTATACACAGGGCAAATAGCAATCGCGTCTGTTCCCAGCAAGTACAGTGTATTGGACTGAAGAAGATCTACTGTTCTTGTCAGTTTCCTAAGCAGAGTTGAACTAGATATGGCCAGTGTGTGTAGGAAGCACAGTTCTTTTGTTCTGAGGAAGCTCACTGTTCGGACCCCATAGGAAAAACAGTAGAATAGAAGAGTGCTCTTTTCTCAAAAGCAGAGTGTGTTTCCTGTAAAGCGAGCTAGCGTTTGTTTCCCAGTCCTACATGGAGTTGAATCACATGCAGTTTCTGGTCCTACTAGCAAGGGATGTTTTCTGGTAAGAAAAGTCACTATTGTGCTCCCTTTGCCATAAACTGTGCAAATAGCACTCGCGTCTGTTCCCATCAAGTACAATGTATTGGACTGAAGAGGAGCTACTGTTCTTGTCAGTTTCCTAAGCAGAGTTGAACTAGATATGGCCCGTGTGTGTAGGAAGCACAGTTCTTTTGTCCTGAGCAAGCTCACTGTTCTGGCCCTATAGGAAACACAGAAGAGTAGAAGAGTGCTCTTTTCTCAGAAGCAGAGTGTGTTTCTTGTAAGGCAAGCTAGTGTTTGATTCCCAGTCCTACATGGAGTTGAATCACATGCAGTTTCTGGTCCTACAAGCAAGAGTTGTTTTCTGGTAAGAAGAGTCAATATTGTGCTACCATTGTCATACACAGTGCAAATAGCACTCTCGTCTGTTCCCAGCAAGTACAGTGTATTGGACAGAAGAGGAGCTACTGTTCTTGTCAGTTTCCTAAGCAGAGTTGAACTAGATATGGCCCGTGTGTGTGAAGCACAGTTCATTTGTTGTGAGCAAGCTCAATTTTCGGACCCCATAGTAAACACAGTAGAGTAGAAGATTGCTCTTTTCTCAAAAGGAGAGTGTGTTTCTTTTAAGGCTAGCTAGTGTTTATTTCCCAGTCAGAAACGGAGTAAAATCCCATGCAGTTTCTGGTCCTACGAGCAAGAGTTGTTTTCTGGTAAGAAGAGTCACTATTTTGCTCCCTTTGCCATACACAGCGCAAATAGCACTCGCGTCTGCTCCCAGCAAGTACAGTGTAGTGGACTGAAGAGGAGCTACTGTTCTTGTCAGTTTCCTAAGCAGAGTTGAACGAGATATGGCCCGTGTGTGCAGGAAGCACAGTTCTTTTGTTCTGAGCAAACTCACTCTTTTGGTCCTATAGGAAACACAGAAGAGTAGAAGAGTGCTCTTTTCTCAAAAGCAGAGTGTGTTCTTGTAAGGTGAGCTAGCGTTTGTTTACCAGTCCTAAATGGAGTTGAATTACATGCAGTTTCTTGTCCTATGAGCAAGAGTTGTTTTCTGGTAAGAAGAGCCACTATTGCGCTCCTATTGCCATACACAGTGCAAACAACACTCGCTACTGTTCTTTGCAAGTACAGTGTATTGGACTGAAGAGGAGCTACTGTTCTTGTCAGTTTCCTAAGCAGAGTTGAACTAGATATGGCCCGTGTGTGTGAAGCACAGTTCATTTGTTGTGAGCAAGCTCAATTTTCGGACCCCATAGTAAACACAGTAGAGTAGAAGATTGCTCTTTTCTCAAAAGCAGAGTGTGTTTCTTTTAAGGCTAGCTAGTGTTTATTTCCCAGTCAGAAACGGAGTAAAATCCCATGCAGTTTCTGGTCCTACGAGCAAGAGTTGTTTTCTGGTAAGAAGAGTCACTATTTTGCTCCCTTTGCCATACACAGCGCAAATAGCACTCGCGTCTGCTCCCAGCAAGTACAGTGTATTGGACTGAAGAGGATCTACTGTTCTTGTCAGTTTCCTAAGCAGAGCTGAACTAGATATGGCCCGTGTGTGTAGGAAGCACAGTTCTTTTGTTCTGAGCTAGCTCACTCTTCTGGCCTATAGAAACACAGTAGAGTAGAAGAGTGCTCTTTTCTCAAAAGCAGAGTGTGTTTCTTGTAAGACGAGCTTGCGTTTGTTTCCCAGTCCTAAATGGAGTTGAAGCACATGCAGTTTCTCATCCTACGAGCAAGAGTTTTTTTCTGGAAAGGAAAGTCACTATTGTGCTCCCCTTGCCATACACAGTGCAAATAGCACTCACGTCTGTTCCCAGCAAGTACAGTGTATTGGACTGAAGAGGAGCTACTGATCTTTTCAGTTTCCTAGGCAGAGTTGAACTAGATATGGCCCGTGTGTGTAGGAAGCACAGTTCTTTGTTCTGAGCAAGCTCACTGTTCGGACCCCATAGGAAACACAGTAGAATAGAAGAGTGCTCTTTTCTCAAAAGCAGAGTGTGTTTCCTGTAAGGCGAGCTAGTGTTTGTTTCGCAGTCCTAAATGGAGTTGAATCATATGTAGTTTCTGATCATATGAGCAATAGTTGTTTTCTGGTAAGAAGAGTCACTATTGCCCTCCCATTGTCATACACAGGGCAAATAGCACTGGCGTCTGTTCCCAGCATGTACAGTGTATTGGACTGAAGATGATCTACTGTTCTTGACAGTTTCCTAAGCAGAGTTGAACTAGATATGGCCCGTGTGTGTAGGAAGCACAGTTCTTTTGTTCTGAGCTAGCTCACTCTTCTGGCCTATAGAAACACAGTAGAGTAGAAGGGTGCTCTTTTCTCAAAAGCAGAGTGTGTTTCTTGTAAGACGAGCTTGCGTTTGTTTCCCAGTCCTAAATGGAGTTGAATCACATGCAGTTTCTGGTCCTACAAGCAAGAGTTTTTTTCTGGAAAGGAAAGTCACTATTGTGTTCCCTTTGCCATACACAGTGCAAATAGCACTCGCGTCTGTTCCCAGCCAGTACAGTGTATTGGACTGAAGAGGAGCTACTGCTCTTGTCAGTTTCCTAAGCAGAGCTGAACTAGATATGGCCCGTGTGTGTAGGAAGCACAGTTCTTTGTTCTGAGCAAGTTAACTGTTCGGACCACATAGGAAACACAGTAGAATAGAAGATTGCTCTTTTCTCAAAAGCAGAGTGTGTTTCTTGTAAGTCGAGCTAGTGTTTGTTTCGCAGTCCTAAATGGAGTTGAATCACATGCAGTTTCTGGTCATACGAGCAAGAGTTGTTTTCTGGTAAGAAGAGTCACTATTGCCCTCCCATTGTCATACACAGGGCAAATAGCACTGGCGTCTGTTCCCAGCATGTACAGTGTATTGGACTGAAGATGATCAACTGTTCTTGTCAGTTTCCTAAGCAGAGTTGAACTAGATATGTCCCGTGTGTGTAGGAAGCACAGTTCTTTTGTTCTGAGCAAGCTCACTTTTCGGACCCCATAGGAAACACAGCAAAATAGAAGAGTGCTCTTTTCTCAAAAGCAGAGTGTGTTTCTTGTAAGGCGAGCTAGAGTTTGTTTCCCAGTCCAAAATGGAGTTGAATCACATGCAGTTTCTGTTCCTACGAGCAAGGAATGTTTTCTGGTAAGGAAAGTCACTATTGTGCTCCCTTTGCCATAAACAGTGCAAATAGCACTCACGTCTGTTCCCTGCAAGTACAGTGTATTGGACTGAAGAGGAGCTACTGTTCTTGTCAGTTTCCTAAGCAGAGTTGAACTAGTAATAGCCCGTGTGTGTAGGAAGCACAGTTCTTTTGTTCTGAGGAAGCTCACTGTTTTGGCCCTATAGAAAACACAGTAGAGTAGAAGAGTGCTCTTTTCTCAAAAGCAGAGTGTGTTTCTTGTAAGGCGAGCTAGCTTTTGTTTCCCAGTCCTACATGGAGTTGAATCACATGCAGTTTCTGGTCCTACGAGCAAGAGTTGTTTTCTGGTAAGAAGAGTTACTATTGTGCTCCCTTTGCTATACACAGGGCAAATAGCACTCGCGTCTGTTCCCAGCAAGTACAGTGTATTGGACTGAAGAGGATCTACTGTTTTTGTCAGTTTCCTAAGCAGAGTTGAACTAGATATGGCCCGTGTGTGTAGGAAGCACAGTTCTTTTGTTCTGAGCAAACTCACTGTTTTGGTCCTATAGGAAACACAGAAGAGTAGAGGAGTGCTCTTTTCTCAAAAGCAGAGTGTGTTTCTTGTAAGGTGAGCTAGCGTTTGTTTCCCAGTCTTAATGGAGTTGAATTAGATGCAGTTTCTTGTCCTATGAGCAAGAGTTGTTTTCTGGTAAGAAGAGTTACTATTGCGCTCCTATTGCCATACACAGTACAAACAACACTCGCTACTGTTCTTTGCAAGTACAGTGTATTGGACAGAAGAGGAGCTCCTGTTCTTGTCAGTTTCCTAAGCAGAGTTGAACTAGATATGGCCCATGTGTGTAGGAAGCACAGTTCTTTTGTTCTGAGCAAGCTCACTGTTCTGGTCCTATAGGAAACACAGAAGAGTAGAAGAGTGCTCTTTTCTCAAAAGCAAAGTGTGTTTCTTGTACGGTGAGCTAGCGTTTGTTTCCCAGTCCTAAATGGAGTTGAATTACATTCAGTTTCTGGTCCTATGAGCAAGAGTTGTTTTCTGGTAAGAAGAGTCACTATTGCAATCCTATTGCCATACACAGTGCAAACAACCCTCGCTACTGTTCTTTGCAAGTACATTGTTTTGGACAGAAGAAGTGCTACTGTTCTTGTTAGTTTCCTAAGCAGAGTTGAACGAGATATGGCCCGTGTGTGTAGGAAGCACAGTTCTTTTGTTCTGAGCAAGCTCACTCTTCAGACCCCATAGGAAACACAGTAGAGTAGAAGAGTGCTCTTTTCTCAAAAGCAGAGTGTATTTCTTGTAAGGCGAGCTAGCGTTTGTTTCCCAGTCCTAAATGGAGTTGAATCACATGTAGTTTCTGATCCTAGGAGCAAGAGTTGTTTTCTGGTAAGAAGAGTCACTATTGCGCTCCCATTGTCATACACAGGGCAAATAGCACTGGTGTCTGTTCCCAGCATGTACAGTGTATTGGACTGAAGAGGAGCTACTGTTCTTGTCAGTTTCCTAAGCAGAGTTGAACTAGATATGTCCCGTGTGTGTAGGAAGCACAGTTCTTTTGTTCTGAGCAAGCTCACTGTTCGGACACCATAGGAAACACTTTAGAGTAGAAGAGGGCTCTTTTCTCAAAAAGAGTGTGTTTCTTGTAAGGCAAGCTAGCGTTTGTTTCGCAGTCCTAAATGGAGTTGAATCACATGCAGTTACTGGTCCTACGAGCAAGAGTTGTTTTCTGCTAAGAACAGTCACTATTGTGCTCATATTGTCATACACAGGGCAAACAGCACTCGCATCTTTTCCAAGCAAGAACAGTGTATTGGACTGAAGAGGATCTACTGTTCTTGTCAGTTTCCTAAGCAGAGTTGAACTAGATATGGCCCGTGTGTGTAGGAAGCACAGTTCTTTTGTTCTGAGCAAGCTCACTGTTCGGACCCCATAGGAAAAACAGTAGAATAGAAGAGTGCTCTTTTCTCAAAAGAAGAGTGTGTTTCTTGTAAAGCAAGCTAGCGTTTGTTTCCCAGTCCTACATGGAGTTGAATCACATGCAGTTTCTGGTCCTCCGAGCAAGGGATGTTTTCTGGTAAGAAAAGTCACTATTGTGCTCCCTTTGCCATAAACTGTGCAAATAGCACTCGCGTCTGTTCCCATCAAGTACAATGTATTGGACTGAAGAGGAGCTACTGTTCTTGTCAGTTTCCTAAGCAGAGTTGAACTAGATATGGCCCGTGTGTGTAGGAAGCACAGTTCTTTTGTCCTGAGCAAGCTCACTGTTCTGGCCCTATAGGAAACACAGAAGAGTAGAAGAGTGCTCTTTTCTCAGAAGCAGAGTGTGTTTCTTGTAAGGCAAGCTAGTGTTTGATTCCCAGTCCTACATGGAGTTGAATCACATGCAGTTTCTGGTCCTACAAGCAAGAGTTGTTTTCTGGTAAGAAGAGTCAATATTGTGCTACCATTGTCATACACAGTGCAAATAGCACTCTCGTCTGTTCCCAGCAAGTACAGTGTATTGGACAGAAGAGGAGCTACTGTTCTTGTCAG
Organism: Peromyscus eremicus; assembly: GCF_949786415.1. NCBI lineage: Eukaryota > Metazoa > Chordata > Mammalia > Rodentia > Cricetidae > Peromyscus > Peromyscus eremicus. Next base: position 51,104 of record NW_026735372.1, read on the forward strand.
TTTCCTAAGCAGAGTTGAACTAGATATGGCCCGTGTGTGTGAAGCACAGTTCATTTGTTGTGAGCAAGCTCAATTTTCGGACCCCATAGTAAACACAGTAGAGTAGAAGATTGCTCTTTTCTCAAAAGGAGAGTGTGTTTCTTTTAAGGCTAGCTAGTGTTTATTTCCCAGTCAGAAACGGAGTAAAATCCCATGCAGTTTCTGGTCCTACGAGCAAGAGTTGTTTTCTGGTAAGAAGAGTCACTATTTTGCTCCCTTTGCCATACACAGTGCAAATAGCACTCGCGTCTGCTCCCAGCAAGTACAGTGTAGTGGACTGAAGAGGAGCTACTGTTCTTGTCAGTTTCCTAAGCAGAGTTGAACGAGATATGGCCCGTGTGTGCAGGAAGCACAGTTCTTTTGTTCTGAGCAAACTCACTCTTTTGGTCCTATAGGAAACACAGAAGAGTAGAAGAGTGCTCTTTTCTCAAAAGCAGAGTGTGTTCTTGTAAGGTGAGCTAGCGTTTGTTTACCAGTCCTAAATGGAGTTGAATTACATGCAGTTTCTTGTCCTATGAGCAAGAGTTGTTTTCTGGTAAGAAGAGCCACTATTGCGCTCCTATTGCCATACACAGTGCAAACAACACTCGCTACTGTTCTTTGCAAGTACAGTGTATTGGACTGAAGAGGAGCTACTGTTCTTGTCAGTTTCCTAAGCAGAGTTGAACTAGATATGGCCCGTGTGTGTGAAGCACAGTTCATTTGTTGTGAGCAAGCTCAATTTTCGGACCCCATAGTAAACACAGTAGAGTAGAAGATTGCTCTTTTCTCAAAAGCAGAGTGTGTTTCTTTTAAGGCTAGCTAGTGTTTATTTCCCAGTCAGAAACGGAGTAAAATCCCATGCAGTTTCTGGTCCTACGAGCAAGAGTTGTTTTCTGGTAAGAAGAGTCACTATTTTGCTCCCTTTGCCATACACAGCGCAAATAGCACTCGCGTCTGCTCCCAGCAAGTACAGTGTATTGGACTGAAGAGGATCTACTGTTCTTGTCAGTTTCCTAAGCAGAGCTGAACTAGATATGGCCCGTGTGTGTAGGAAGCACAGTTCTTTTGTTCTGAGCTAGCTCACTCTTCTGGCCTATAGAAACACAGTAGAGTAGAAGAGTGCTCTTTTCTCAAAAGCAGAGTGTGTTTCTTGTAAGACGAGCTTGCGTTTGTTTCCCAGTCCTAAATGGAGTTGAAGCACATGCAGTTTCTCATCCTACGAGCAAGAGTTTTTTTCTGGAAAGGAAAGTCACTATTGTGCTCCCCTTGCCATACACAGTGCAAATAGCACTCACGTCTGTTCCCAGCAAGTACAGTGTATTGGACTGAAGAGGAGCTACTGATCTTTTCAGTTTCCTAGGCAGAGTTGAACTAGATATGGCCCGTGTGTGTAGGAAGCACAGTTCTTTGTTCTGAGCAAGCTCACTGTTCGGACCCCATAGGAAACACAGTAGAATAGAAGAGTGCTCTTTTCTCAAAAGCAGAGTGTGTTTCCTGTAAGGCGAGCTAGTGTTTGTTTCGCAGTCCTAAATGGAGTTGAATCACATGTAGTTTCTGATCATATGAGCAATAGTTGTTTTCTGGTAAGAAGAGTCACTATTGCCCTCCCATTGTCATACACAGGGCAAATAGCACTGGCGTCTGTTCCCAGCATGTACAGTGTATTGGACTGAAGATGATCTACTGTTCTTGACAGTTTCCTAAGCAGAGTTGAACTAGATATGGCCCGTGTGTGTAGGAAGCACAGTTCTTTTGTTCTGAGCTAGCTCACTCTTCTGGCCTATAGAAACACAGTAGAGTAGAAGGGTGCTCTTTTCTCAAAAGCAGAGTGTGTTTCTTGTAAGACGAGCTTGCGTTTGTTTCCCAGTCCTAAATGGAATTGAATCACATGCAGTTTCTGGTCCTACAAGCAAGAGTTTTTTTCTGGAAAGGAAAGTCACTATTGTGTTCCCTTTGCCATACACAGTGCAAATAGCACTCGCGTCTGTTCCCAGCCAGTACAGTGTATTGGACTGAAGAGGAGCTACTGCTCTTGTCAGTTTCCTAAGCAGAGCTGAACTAGATATGGCCCGTGTGTGTAGGAAGCACAGTTCTTTGTTCTGAGCAAGTTAACTGTTCGGACCACATAGGAAACACAGTAGAATAGAAGATTGCTCTTTTCTCAAAAGCAGAGTGTGTTTCTTGTAAGTCGAGCTAGTGTTTGTTTCGCAGTCCTAAATGGAGTTGAATCACATGCAGTTTCTGGTCATACGAGCAAGAGTTGTTTTCTGGTAAGAAGAGTCACTATTGCCCTCCCATTGTCATACACAGGGCAAATAGCACTGGCGTCTGTTCCCAGCATGTACAGTGTATTGGACTGAAGATGATCAACTGTTCTTGTCAGTTTCCTAAGCAGAGTTGAACTAGATATGTCCCGTGTGTGTAGGAAGCACAGTTCTTTTGTTCTGAGCAAGCTCACTTTTCGGACCCCATAGGAAACACAGCAAAATAGAAGAGTGCTCTTTTCTCAAAAGCAGAGTGTGTTTCTTGTAAGGCGAGCTAGAGTTTGTTTCCCAGTCCAAAATGGAGTTGAATCACATGCAGTTTCTGTTCCTACGAGCAAGGAATGTTTTCTGGTAAGGAAAGTCACTATTGTGCTCCCTTTGCCATAAACAGTGCAAATAGCACTCACGTCTGTTCCCTGCAAGTACAGTGTATTGGACTGAAGAGGAGCTACTGTTCTTGTCAGTTTCCTAAGCAGAGTTGAACTAGTAATAGCCCGTGTGTGTAGGAAGCACAGTTCTTTTGTTCTGAGGAAGCTCACTGTTTTGGCCCTATAGAAAACACAGTAGAGTAGAAGAGTGCTCTTTTCTCAAAAGCAGAGTGTGTTTCTTGTAAGGCGAGCTAGCTTTTGTTTCCCAGTCCTACATGGAGTTGAATCACATGCAGTTTCTGGTCCTACGAGCAAGAGTTGTTTTCTGGTAAGAAGAGTTACTATTGTGCTCCCTTTGCTATACACAGGGCAAATAGCACTCGCGTCTGTTCCCAGCAAGTACAGTGTATTGGACTGAAGAGGATCTACTGTTTTTGTCAGTTTCCTAAGCAGAGTTGAACTAGATATGGCCCGTGTGTGTAGGAAGCACAGTTCTTTTGTTCTGAGCAAACTCACTGTTTTGGTCCTATAGGAAACACAGAAGAGTAGAGGAGTGCTCTTTTCTCAAAAGCAGAGTGTGTTTCTTGTAAGGTGAGCTAGCGTTTGTTTCCCAGTCTTAATGGAGTTGAATTAGATGCAGTTTCTTGTCCTATGAGCAAGAGTTGTTTTCTGGTAAGAAGAGTTACTATTGCGCTCCTATTGCCATACACAGTACAAACAACACTCGCTACTGTTCTTTGCAAGTACAGTGTATTGGACAGAAGAGGAGCTCCTGTTCTTGTCAGTTTCCTAAGCAGAGTTGAACTAGATATGGCCCATGTGTGTAGGAAGCACAGTTCTTTTGTTCTGAGCAAGCTCACTGTTCTGGTCCTATAGGAAACACAGAAGAGTAGAAGAGTGCTCTTTTCTCAAAAGCAAAGTGTGTTTCTTGTACGGTGAGCTAGCGTTTGTTTCCCAGTCCTAAATGGAGTTGAATTACATTCAGTTTCTGGTCCTATGAGCAAGAGTTGTTTTCTGGTAAGAAGAGTCACTATTGCAATCCTATTGCCATACACAGTGCAAACAACCCTCGCTACTGTTCTTTGCAAGTACATTGTTTTGGACAGAAGAAGTGCTACTGTTCTTGTTAGTTTCCTAAGCAGAGTTGAACGAGATATGGCCCGTGTGTGTAGGAAGCACAGTTCTTTTGTTCTGAGCAAGCTCACTCTTCAGACCCCATAGGAAACACAGTAGAGTAGAAGAGTGCTCTTTTCTCAAAAGCAGAATGTGTTTCTTGTAAGGCGAGCTAGCATTTGTTTCCCAGTCCTAAATGGTGTTGAATCACATGCAGTTTCTGATCCTAGTAGCAAGAATTGTTTTCTGGTAAGAAGAGTCACTATTGCCCTCCCATTGTCATACACAGGGCAAATAGCACTGGCGTCTGTTCCCAGCAAGTACAGTGTATTGGACTGAAGAGGATCTACTGTTCTTGTCAGTTTCCTAAGCAGAGTTGAACTAGTAATAGCCCGTGTGTGTAGGAAGCACAGTTCTTTTGTTCTGAGGAAGCTCACTGTTTTGGCCCTATAGGAAACACAGTAGAGTAGAAGAGTGCTCTTTTCTCAAAAGCAGAATGTGTTTCTTGTAAGGCGAGCTAGCTTTTGTTTCCCAGTCCTACATGGAGTTGAATCACATGCAGTTTCTGGTCCTATGAGCAAGAGTTGTTTTCTGGTAAGAAGAGTCACTATTGTGCTCCCTTTGCTATACACAGGGCAAATAGCAATCGCGTCTGTTCCCAGCAAGTACAGTGTATTGGACTGAAGAAGATCTACTGTTCTTGTCAGTTTCCTAAGCAGAGTTGAACTAGATATGGCCAGTGTGTGTAGGAAGCACAGTTCTTTTGTTCTGAGGAAGCTCACTGTTCGGACCCCATAGGAAAAACAGTAGAATAGAAGAGTGCTCTTTTCTCAAAAGCAGAGTGTGTTTCCTGTAAAGCGAGCTAGCGTTTGTTTCCCAGTCCTACATGGAGTTGAATCACATGCAGTTTCTGGTCCTACTAGCAAGGGATGTTTTCTTGTAAGAAAAGTCACTATTGTGCTCCCTTTGCCATAAACTGTGCAAATAGCACTGGTGTCTGTTCCCAGCAAGTACAATGTATTGGACTGAAGAGGAGCTACTGTTCTTGTCAGTTTCCTAAGCAGAGTTGAACTAGATATGGCCCGTGTGTGTAGGAAGCACAGTTCTTTTGTCCTGAGCAAGCTCACTGTTCTGGCCCTATAGGAAACACAGAAGAGTAGAAGAGTGCTCTTTTCTCAGAAGCAGAGTGTGTTTCTTGTAAGGCAAGCTAGTGTTTGATTCCCAGTCCTATATGGAGTTGAATCACATGCAGTTTCTGGTCCTACGAGAAAGAGTTGTTTTCTGGTAAGAAGTGTCAATATTGTGCTACCATTGTCATACACAGTGCAAATAGCACTCTCCTCTGTTCCCAGCAAGTACGGTGTATTGGACAGAAGCGGAGCTACTGTTCTTGTCAGTTTCCTAAGCAGAGTTGAACTAGATATGGCCCGTGTGTGTGAAGCACAGTTCATTTGTTCTGGGCAAGCTCAATTTTCGGACCCCATAGTAAACACAGTAGAGTAGAAGATTGCTCTTTTCTCAAAAGCAGAGTGTGTTTCTTGTAAGGCTAGGTAGTGTTTATTTCCCAGTCAGAAACGGAGTTTAATCCCATGCAGTTTCTGGTCCTATGAGCAAGAGTTGTTTTCTGGTACGAAGAGTCACTATTTCGCTCCCTTTGCCATACACAGCGCAAATAGCACTCGCGTCTGCTTCCAGCAAGTACAGTGTATTGGACTGAAGAGGAGCTACTATTCTTGTCAGTTTCCTAAGCAGAGTTGAACTAGATATAGCCCGTGTGTGTAGGAAGCACAATTCTTTTGTTTTGAGCAAGCTCACTGTTCTGTCCCTATAGGAAAAACATTAGAGTAGAAGAGTGCTCTTTTCTCAAGAGCAGAGTGTGTTTCTTGTAACGTGAGCTAGCGTTTGTTTCCCAGTCCTAAATGGAGTTGAATCACATGCAGTTTTTGGTCCTATGAGCAAGGGATGTTTTCTGGTAAGGAAAGTCACTATTGTGCTCCTTTTGCCATACACAGTGTAAATAGCACTCGCGTCTGTTCCCAGCAAGTACAGTGTATTGGACTGAAGAGGAGCTACTGTTCTTGTCAGTTTCCTAAGCAGAGTTGAACGAGATATGGCCCGTGTGTGTAGGAAGCACAGTTCTTCTGTTCTGAGCAAGCTCACTGTTTTGGTCCTATAGCAAACACAGAAGAGTAGAAGTGTGCTCTTTTCTCAAAAGCAGAGTGTGTTCTTGTAAGGTGAGCTAGCGTTTGTTTACCAGTCCTAAATGGAGTTGAATTACATGCAGTTTCTTGTCCTATGAGCAAGAGTTTTTTTCTGGTAAGAAGAGCCACTATTGCGCTCCTATTGCCATACACAGTGCAAACAACACTCGCTACTGTTCTTTGCAAGTACAGTGTATTGGACTGAAGAGGAACTACTGTTCTTGTCAGTTTCCTAAGCAGAGTTGAACTAGATATGGCCCGTGTGTGTAGGAAGCACAGTTCTTTTGTTCTGAGCAAGCTCACTGTTCGGACCCCATAGGAAACACAGTAGAGTAGAAGAGTGCTCTTTTCTCAAAAGCAGAGTGTGTTTCTTGTAAGGCGAGCTAGCGTTTGTTTCCCAGTCCTAAATGGAATTGAATCACATGCAGTTTCTGATCTTAGGAGCAAGAGTTGTTTTCTGTTAAGAAGAGTCACTATTGCGCTCCCATTGTCATACACAGGGCAAATAGCACTTCTGTCTGTTCCCAGCTTGTACAGTGTATTGGACTGAAGAGGAGCTACAGTTCTTTTCAGTTTCCTAAGCAGAGTTGAACTAGATATGGCCCGTGTGTGTAGGAAGCACAGTTCTTTTGTTCTGAGCAAGCTCACTGTTTTGGTCCTATAGGAAACACAGAAGAGTAGAAGAGTGCTCTTTTCTCAAAAGCAGAGTGTGTTTCTTGTAAGGTGAGCTAGCGTTTGTTTCCCAGTCCTAAATGGAGTTGAATTAGATTCAGTTTCTTGTCCTATGAGCAAGAGTTGTTTTCTGGTAAGAAGAGTCACTATTGCGCTCCTATTGCCATACACAGTACAAACAACACTCGCTACTGTTCTTTGCAAGTACAGTGTATTGGACAGAAGAGGAGCTCCTGTTCTTGTCAGTTTCCTCAGCAGAGTTGAACTAGATATGGCCCATGTGTGTAGGAAGCACAGTTCTTTTGTTCTGAGCAAGCTCACTGTTCTGGTCCTATAGGAAACACAGAAGAGTAGAAGAGTGCTCTTTTCTCAAAAGCAAAGTGTGTTTCTTGTAAGGTGAGCTAGCGTTTGTTTCCCAATCCTAAATGGAGTTGAATTACATTCAGTTTCTGGTCCTATGAGCAAGACTTGTTTTCTGGTAAGAAGGTTAACTATTGCAATCCTATTGCCATACACAGTGCAAACAACACTCGCTACTGTTCTTTGCAAGTACAGTGTTTTGGACAGAAGAAGAGCTACTGTTCTTGTTAGTTTCCTAAGCAGATTTGAACAAGATATGGCCCGTGTGTGTAGGAAGCACAGTTCTTTTGTTCTGAGCAAGCTCACTCTTCAGACCCCATAGGAAACACAGTAGAGTAGAAGAGTGCTCTTTTCTCAAAAGCAGAGTGTGTTTGTTGTAAGGCAAGCTAGCGTTTGTTTCCCAGTCCTAAATGGAGTTGAATCACATGTAGTTTCTGATCCTAGGAGCAAGAGTTGTTTTCTGGTAAGAAGAGTCACTATTGCCCTCCCATTGTCATACACAGGGCAAAAAGCACTGGCGTCTGTTCCCAGCATGTACAGTGTATTGGACTGAAGAGGAGCTACTGTTCTTGTCAGTTTCCTAAGCAGAGTTGAACTAGTAATAGCCCGTGTGTGTAGGAAGCACAGTTCTTTTGTTCAGAGGAAGCTCACTGTTTTGGCCCTATAGGAAACACAGTAGAGTAGAAGAGTGCTGTTTTCTCAAAAGCAGAGTGTGTTTCTTGTAAGGCGAGCTTGCTTTTGTTTCCCAGTCCTACATGGAGTTGAATCACATGCAGTTTCTGGTCCTACGAGCAAGAGTTGTTTTCTGGTAAGAAGAGTCACTATTGTGCTCCCTTTGCTATACACAGGGCAAATAGTACTCGCGTCTGTTCCCAGTAAGTACAGTGTATTGGACTGAAGAGGATCTACTGTTCTTGTCAGTTTCCTCAGCAGAGTTGAACTAGATATGGCCAGTGTGTGTAGGAAGCACAGTTCTTTTGTTCTGAGCAAGCTCACTGTTCGGACCCCATAGGAAATACAGTAGAATAGATGATTGCTCTTTTCTCAAAAGCAGAGTGTGTTTCTTGTAAAGCGAGCTAGCGTTTGTTTCCCAGTCTTCCATAGAGTTGAATCACATGCAGTTTCTGGTCCTACGAGCAAGGGATGTTTTCTGGTAAGAAAAGTCACTCTTGTGCTCCCTTTGCCATAAACTGTGCACATAGCACTCGCGTCTGTTCCCAGCAAGTACAATGTATTGGACTGAAGAGGAGCTACTGTTCTTGTCAGTTTCCTAAGCAGAGTTAAACTAGATATGGCCCGTGTGTGTAGGAAGCACAGTTCTTTTGTCCTGAGCAAGCTCACTGTTCTGGCCCTATGGGAAACACAGAAGAGTAGAAGAGTGCTCTTTTCTCAGAAGCAGAGTGTGTTTCTTGTAAGGCAAGCTAGTGTTTGATTCCCAGTCCTACATGGAGTTGAATCACATGCAGTTTCTGGTCATACGAGCAAGAGTTGTTTTCTGGTAAGAAGAGTCAATATTGTGCTACCATTGTCATACACAGTGCAAATAGCACTCTCGTCTGTTCCCAGCAAGTACAGTGTATTGGACAGAAGAGGAGCTACTGTTCTTGTCAGTTTCCTAAGCAGAGTTGAACTAGATATGGCCCGTGTGTGTGAAGCACAGTTCATTTGTTCTGAGCAAGCTCAATTTTCGGACCCCATAGTAAACACAGTAGAGTAGAAGATTGCTCTTTTCTCAAAAGCAGAGTGTGTTTCTTGTAAGGCTAGCTAGTGTTTATTTCCAAGTCAGAAACGGATTTGAATCCCATGCAGTTTCTGGTGCTACGAGCAAGAGTTTTTTTCTGGAAAATAAAGTCACTATTGTGCTCCCCTTGCCATACACAGTGCAAATAGCACTCACGTCTGTTCCCAGCAAGTACAGTGTATTGGACTGAAGAGGAGCTACTGCTTTTGTCAGTTTCCTAAGCAGAGTTGAACTAGATATGGCCCGTGTGTGTAGGAAGCACAGTTCTTTGTTCCGAGCAAGCTCACTGTTCGGACCCCATAGGAAACACAGTAGAATAGAAGAGTGCTCTTTTCTCAAAGGCAGAGTGTGTTTCTTGTAAGGCGAGCTAGTGTTTGTTTCACAGTCCTAAATGGAGTTGAATCACATGAAGTTTCTGATCATACGAGCAAGAGTTGTTTTCTGGTAAGAAGAGTCACTATTGCCCTCCCATTGTCATACACAGGGCAAATAGCACTGGCGTCTGTTCCCAGCATGTACAGTGTATTGGACTGAAGATGATCTACTGTTCTTGTCAGTTTCCTAAGCAGAGTTGAACTAGATATGGCCCGTGTGTGTAGGAAGCACAGTTCTTTTGTTCTGAGCTAGCTCACTCTTCTGGCCTATAGAAACACAGTAGAGTAGAAGAGTGCTCTTTTCTCAAGAGCAGAGTGTGTTTTTTGTAAGACGAGCTTGCGTTTGATTCCCAGTCCTAAATGGAGTTGAATCGCAAGCAGTTTCTAGTCCTACGAGCAAGAGTTGTTTTCTGGAAAGGAAAGTCACTATTGTGTTCCCTTTGCCATACACAGTGCAAATAGCACTCGCGTTTGTTCCCAGCCAGTACAGTGTAATGGACTGAAGAGGATCTACTGTTCTTGTCAGTTTCCTAAGCAGAGCTGAACTAGATATGGCCCGTGTGTGTAGGAAGCACAGTTCTTTTGTTCTGAGCAAGCTCACTGTTTTGGTCCTATAGGAAACACAGAAGAGTAGAAGTGTGCTCTTTTCTCAAAAGCATAGTGTGTTTCTTGTAAGGTGAGCCAGCGTTTTTTTCCCAGTTTTAAATGGAGTTGAATTACATGCAGTTTCTTGTCCTATGAGCAACAGTTGTTTTCTGGTAAGAAGTGTCACTATTGCGCTCCTATTGCCATAAACAGTGCAAACAACACTCGCTACTGTTCTTTGCAAGTACAGTGTATTGGACAGAAGAGAAGCTACTGTTCTTGTCAGTTTCCTAAGCAGAGTTGAACTAGATATGGCCCGTGTGTGTAGGAAGCACAGTTCTTTTGTTCTGAGCAAGCTCACTGTTCGGACCCCATAGGAAACACAGTAGAGTAGATGAGTGCTCTTTTCTCAAAAGCAGAGTGTGTTTGTTGTAAGGCAAGCTAGCGTTTGTTTCCCAGTCCTAAATGGAATTGAATCACATGCAGTTTCTGATCCTAGGGGCAAGAATTGTTTTCTGGTAAGAAGAGTCACTATTGCGCTCCCATTGACATACACAGGGCAAATAGCACTGGCGTCTGTTCCCAGGATGTACAGTGTATTGGACTGAAGAGGATCTACTGTTCTTGTCAGTTTCCTAAGCAGAGTTTAACTAGATATGGCCCGTGTGTGTAGGAATCACAGTTCTTTTGTTCTGAGCAAGCTCACTGTTCGGACCCCATAGGAAACACAGGAGAGTAGAAGAGTGCTCTTTTGTCAAAAGCAGTGTGTGTTTCTTGTAAGGCGAGCTAGCATTTGATTCCAAGTCCTAAATGAAGTTGAATCACATGCAGTTTCTGGTTCTACACGCAAGAGTTGTTTTCTGGTAAGGAAAGTCACTATTGCGCTCCCATTGCCATACACAGTTCAATAGCACTCGCATCTGTTCCCAGCAAGTACAGTGTATTGGACTGAGGAGGAGCTACTGTTCTTGTCAGTTTCCTAAGCAGAGTTAAACTATATATGGCCCGTGTGTGTAGGAAGCACAGTTCTTTTGTTCTGAGCAAGCTCACTGTTCTGGCCCTATAGGAAACACAGTAGAGTAGAAGAGTGCTCTTTTCTCAAAAACAGAGTGTGTTTCTTGTAAGGCGAGCTAGTGTTTGTTTCCCAGTCCTAAATGGGAGTTGAATCACATGCATTTTCTGGTCCTACGAGCAAGAGTTGTTTTCTGGTAATAAGAGTCACTATTGCGCTCCCACTCTCATACACAGGGAAAAATAGCACTGGCGTCTGTTCCCAGCATTTACAGTGTATTGGACTGAAGAGGAGCTACTGTTCTTGTCAGTTTCCTAAGCAGAGTTGAACTAGATATGGCCTTGTGTGTATGAAGCACAGTTCTTTTGTTCTGAGCAAGCTCACTGTTCGGACCCCATAGGAAACACAGTAGAGTAGAAGAGTGCTCTTTTCTCAAAAGCAGAGTGTGTTACTTGTAATGCAAGCTAGCATTTGTTTCCCAAGCTAAATTGGAGTTGAATCACATGCAGTTTCTGGTCCTACGAGCAAGAGTTGTTTTCTGGTAAGAAGAGTCACTATTGCGCTCCCATTGTCATACACAGGGCAAATAGCATTGGCGTCTGTTCCCAGCATGTACAGTGTATTGGACTGAAGAGGATCTACTGTTCTTGTCAGTTTCCTAAGCAGAGTTGAACTAGATATGGCTGTGTGTGTAGGAAGCACAGTTCTTTTGTTCTGAGCAAGCTCACTGTTGTGGCCCAATAGGAAAAACAGTATAGTAGAAGAGTGCTCTTTTCTCAAAAACAGATTGTGTTTCTTGTAAGGCGAGCTAGTGTTTGTTTCCCAGTCCTAAATGGAGTTGAATCACATGCAGTTTCTGGTCCTACGAGCAAGAGTTGTTTTCTAGTAAGAAGGGTCACTTTTGTGCTCCCATTGTCATACACAGGGCAACTAGCACTGGCGTCTGTTCCCAGCATATACAGTGTATTGCACTGAAGAGGATCTACTGTTCTTGTCAGATTCCTCAGGAGAGTTGAACCAGATATAGCCCGTGTGTGTAGGAAGCACAGTTCTTTTGTTCTGAGCAAGCTGATTGTTCGGACCCCATAGGAAACACAGTAGAGTAGAAGAGTGCTCTTTTCTCAAAAGCAGAGTGTGTTCCTTGTAAGGCGAGCTAGCGTTTGTTTGCGAGTCCTAAATGGAGTTGAATCACATGCAGTTTCTGGTCCTAGGAGCAAGAGTTGTTTTCTGGTAAGAAGAGTCACTATTGTGCTCCCATTGTCATACACAGGGCAAATAGCACTGGCGTCTGTTCGCAGCATGTACACTGTATTGGACTGAAGAGGATCTACAGTTCTTGTCAGTTTCCTAAGCAGAGTTGAACTAGGTATGGCCGTGTGTGTAGGAAGCACAGTTCTTTTGTTCTGAGCAAGCTCCCTGTTCTGGATATATAGGAAACACATTAGAGTAGAAGAGTGCTCTTTTATCAAAGCAGAGTGTGTTTCTTGTAAGGCGAGCTAGCTTTTGTTTCCCAGTCCTAATGGAGTTGAATCCCATGCAGTCTCTGGTCCTACGATCAAGATTTGTTTTCTGGTATCAAGAGTCACTATTGTGCTCCCATTGTCATACACAGGGCAAATATCACTGGCGTCTGTTCCCAGCATGTACAGTGTTTGGACGGAAGAGGATCTACTGTTCTTGTCAGTTTCCTAAGCAGAATTGAACTAGCTATGGCCGTGTGTGTAGGAAGCACAGTTCTTTTCTTCTGAGCAAGCTCACTGTTCGGACCCCAGAGGAAATACAGTAGAGTAGAAGAGTGCTCTTTTCTCTAAAGCAGAGTGTGTTTCTTGTAAGGCAAGTTAGCGTTTGTTACTCAGTCCTAAATGGAGTTGAATCACATGCAGTTTCTGGTCCTACGAGCAAGAGTTGTTTTCTGGTAAGAAGAGTCACTAGTGGGCTCCCATTGTCATATACAGGGCATATAGCACTGGCATCTGTTCCCAGCATGTGCCGTGTATTGGACTGAAGAGGAGCTACTGTTCTTGTCAGTTTCCTAAGCAAAATTGATCTAGATATGGCCCGTGTGTGTAGGAAGCACAGTTCCTTTGTTTTGAGCAAGCTCACTGTTCTGGCCCTATAGGAAACACAGTAGAGTAGAAGAGTGCTCTTTTCTCAAAAGCAGAGTGTGTTTCTTGTAAGGCGAGCTCGCATTTGTTTCCCAGTCCTAAATGTAGTTGAATCCCATGCAGTATTTCGTCCTATGAGCAAGAGTTGTTTTCTGGTAAGAAGAGTCACTATTGTGTTCCCATGGCCATACACAGTGCAAATAACACTCGCGTCTGTTCCCAGGAAGTACAGAGTATTGGAATGAAGAGGAGCTACTGTTCTTTTCAGTTTCCTAGGCAGAGTTGAACTAGATATGGCCCGTGTGTGTAGGACGCACAGTTATTTTGTTCTGAGCAAGCTCACTGTTCGGACCCCATAGGAAACACAGTAGAGTAGAAGAGTGCTCTTTTCTCAAAAGCAGAGTGTGTTTCTTGTAAGGCGCGCTAGCGTTTGTTTCCCAGTCCTAAATGTAGTTGAATCCCATGCAGTTTTTCATCCTATGAGCAAGAGTTGTTTTCGGGTAAGAAGTGTCACTATTGTGCTCCCATTGCCATACACACTGCAAATAGCACTTGCGTCTGTTCCCAGGAAGTAATGTGTATTGGACTGAAGAGGAGCTACTGTTCTTGTCAGATTCCTAAGCAGAGTTGAACTAGATATGGCCCGTGTGTGTAGGAACCACATTTCGTTTGTTCTGAGCAAGCTCACTGTTTTGGCCCTATAGGAAACACAGTAGAGTAGAAGAGTGCTCTTTTCTCAAAAGGAGAGTGTGTTTCTTGTAAGGCGAGCTAGCGTTTGTTTCCCAGTCTTAAATGGAGTTGAATCACATGCAGTTTTTTTTCCCACGAGCAAGAGTTGTTTTCTGGTAAAGAAAGCCACTATTGCGCTCCCATTGCCATAAACAGTGCAAATAGCACACGCGTCTGTTCCCAGCAAGTGCAGTGTATTGGAATGAAGAGGAGCTGCTGTTCTTGTCAGTTTCCTAAGCAGAGTTGTACTAGATATGGCCCTTGTATGTAGGAAGCACAGTTCTTTTGTTCTGAGCAAGCTCACTGTTCGGACCGCATAGAAAACACAGTAGAGTAGAGGAGTGCCCTATTCTCAAAACCAGAGTGTGTTTCTTGTAAGGCTCCTCGCATTTGTTTCCCAGTCCTAAATGTAGTTGAATCCCATGCAGTTTCTGCTCCTACGAGCAAGAGTTGTTTTCTGGTAAGAAGAGTCACTATTGTGCTCCCTTTGTCATACACAGGGCAAATAGCACTGGCGTCTGTTCCCAGCATGTACAGTGTATTGGACTGAAGAGCATCTACTGTTCTTGTCAGTTTCCTAAGCAGAGTTTAACTAGATATGGCCGTGTGTGTAGGAAGCACAGTTCTTTTGTTCTGAGCAAGCTCACTGTTGTGGCCCAATAGGAAAAAAGGTATAGTGGAAGAGTGCTCTTTTCTCAAAAGCAGAGTGTGTTTCTTGTAAGGCGAGCTAGTGTTTGTTTCCCAGTCCTAAATGGAGTTGAATCACATGCAGTTTCTGGTCCTTCGAGCAAGAGTTGTTTTTTGGTAAGAAGAGTCACTATTGCGCTCCCATTGTCATACACAGGGCAAATAGCACTGGCGTCTGTTCCCAGCATGTACAGTGTATTACACTGAAGAGGAGCTACTGTTCTTGTCAGTTTCCTAAGCAGAGTTGAACTAGATATAGCCCATGTGTGTAGGAAGCACAGTCCTTTTGTTCTGAGCTAGCTCACTGTTCGGACCCCATAGGCAAAACAGTAGAGTAGAAGAGTGCTCTTTTCTCAAAAGCAGAGTGTGTTTCTTGGAAGGTGAGCTAGCGTTTGTTTTCCAGTCCTAAATGGAGTTGAATCACATGCAGTTTCTGGTCCTACGAGCAAGATTTGTTTTCTGGTAAGAAGATTCACTATTGCGCTCCCATTGTCATACACAGGGCAAATAGCACTGGCGTCTGTTCAGAGCATGTACAGTGTATTGGACTTAAGAGGATCTACTGTTCTTGTCAGTTTCCTAAGCAGAGTTGCACTAGATATGGCCGTGTGTGTATGAAGCACAGTTCCTTTGTTCTGAGCAAGCTCACTATTTTGGCCCTATATGAAACACAGTAGAGTAGAAGAGTGTTCTTTTCTCAAAAGCAGAGTGTGTTTCTTGTAAGGCGAGGTAGCGTTTGTTTCCCAGTCCTAAATGGAGTTGAATCACATGTAGTTTCTGGTCCTACGAGCAAGAGTTGTTTTCTGGTAAGGAAAGTAACTTTTGCGCTCCCTTACTCATACACAGTGCAAATAGCACACGCGACTTTTCCCAGCAAGTAGAGTGTATTGGACTGAAGAGGAGCTACTGTTCTTGTCAGATTCCTAAGCAGAGTTGAACTAGATATTGCCCGTGTGTGTAGGAAGAACAGTTCTTTTGTTCTGAGCAAGCTCAATGTTCTGGCCCTATAGGAAACACATTAGAGTAGAATACTGCTCTTTTCTCAAAAGCAGAGTGTGTTACTTGTAAGGCAAGCTAGTGTTTGTTTCCCAGTCCTAAATGGAGTTGAATCACATGCAGTTTCTGGTCCTACGAGCAAGAGTTGTTTTCTGGTAAGAAGAGTCACTCTTGCGCTCCCATTGCCATACACAGTGCAAATAGCACTGGCGTCTGCTCCCAGCAAGTACAGTGTATTGGACTGAAGAGGAGCTACTGTTCTTGTCAGTTTCCTAAGCAGAGTTGAACTAGATATAGCCCGTGTGTGTAGGAAGCACACTTCTTTTGTTCTGAGCAAGCTCACTGTTCTGGCCCTATAGGAAACACAGTAGAGTAGAAGAGTGCTCTTTTCTCAAAAGCAGAGTGTGTTGCTTATAAGGCGAGCTAGCATTTGTTTCCCAGTCCTAAATGTAGTTGAATCCCATGCAGTATTTCATCCTATGAGTAAGAGTTGATTTCTGGTAAGAAGAGTCACTATTGCACTCCCATTGCCATACACAGTGCAAATAGCACTCGCGTCTGTTCCCAGGAAGTAATGTGCATTTGACTGAACAGGATCTACTGTTCTTGTCAGTTTCCTAAGCAGAGTTGAACTAGATATAGCCCGTGTGTGTAGGAAGCACAGTTCTTTTGTTCTGAGCAAGCTCACTGTTCTGGCCCTATAGGAAACACAGTAGAGGTGAAGAGTGCTCTTTTCTCAAAAGCAGAGTGTGTTGCTTGTAAGGCGAGCTAGCGTTTGTTTTCCAGTCCTAAATGGAGTTGAATCACATGCAGTTGTTGGTCCCACGAGCAAGAGTTGTTTTCTGGTAAGGAAAGTCACTATTGTGCTCCCATTGCCATGCACAGTGCAAAGAGCACTCGCGTCTGATCTCAGCAAGTACAGTGTATTGTAATGAAGAGGAGGTATTGTTCTTGTCATTTTCCTAAGCAGAGTTGAACTAGATATGGACCGTGTGTGTAGGAAGCACAGTTCTTTTGTTCTGAGCAAGCTCACTGTTCGGACCCCATAGGAAACACAGTAGAGTAGAAGAGTGCTCTTTTCTCACAAGCAGAGTGTGTTTCTTGTAAGGCGAGCTAGCATTTGTTTCCCAGTCCTAAATGGAGTTGAATCACATGCAGTTTTTGGTCCCACGAGCAAGAGTTGTTTTCTGGTAAAGAAAGCCACTATTGCGCTCCCATTGCCATACACAGTGCAAATAGCACTCGCGTCTGTTCCCAGCAAGTGCAGTGTATTGGAATGAAGAGGTGCTGCTGTTCTTGTCAGTTTCCTAAGCAGAGTTGAACTAGATATGGCCCTTGTATGTAGGAAGCACAGTTCTTTTTTTCTGAGCAAGCTCACTGTTCGGACCCCATAGGAAACACTGTAGAGTAGAGGAGTGCCCTTTTCTCAAAAGCAGAGTGTGTTTCTTGTAAGGCTCCTCGCATTTGTTTCCCAGTCCTAAATGTAGTTGAATCCCATGCAGTTTCTGCTCCTACGAGCGAGAGTTGTTTTCTGGTAAGAAGAGTCACTATTGTGCTCACTTTGACATACACAGGGCAAATAGCACTGGCGTCTGATCCCAGCATGTACAGTGTATTACACTGAAGAGGATCTACTGTTCTTGTCAGTTTCCTAAGCAGAGTTTAACTAGATATGGCCGTGTGTGTAGGAAGCACAGTTCTTTTGTTCTGAGCAAGCTCACTGTTGTGGCCCAATAGGAAAAAACGTATAGTGGAAGAGTGCTCTTTTCTCAAAAGCAGAGTGTGTTTCTTGTAAGGCGAGCTAGTGTTTGTTTCCCAGTCCCAAATGGAGTTGAATCACATGCAGTTTCTGGTCCTACGAGCAAGAGTTGTTTTCTAGTAAGAAGAGTCACTTTTGCGCTCCCATTGTCATACACAGGGCAAATAGCACTGGCGTCTGTTCCCAGCATGTACAGTGTATTACACTGAAGAGGAGCTACTGTTCTTGTCAGTTTCCTAAGCAGAGTTGAACTAGATATAGCCCGTGTGTGTAGGAAGCACAGTCCTTTTGTTCTGAGCTAGCTCACTGTTCGGACCCCATAGGCAACACAGTAGAGTAGAAGAGTGCTCTTTTCTCAAAAGCAGAGTGTGTTTCTTGTAAGGCGAGCTAGCGTTTGTTTTCCAGTCCTAAATGGAGTTGAATCACACGCAGTTTCTGGTCCTACCAGCAAGAGTTGTTTTCTGGTAAGAAGAGTCACTATTGCGCTCCCATTGCCATACACAGTGCAAATAGCACTGGCGTCTGTTCCCAGCATGTACAGTGTATTGCACTGAAGGGGATCTACTGTTCTTGTCAGTTTGCTAAGCAGAGTTGAACCTGATATGGCCGTCTGTGTATGAAGCACAGTTCTTTTGTTCTGAGCAAGCTCACTATTTTGGCCCTAATTTAAACACAGTAGAGTAGAAGAGTGGTCTTTTCTCAAAAGGAGAGTGTGTTTCTTGTAAGGCGAGGTAGCGTTTGTTTCCCAGTCCTAAATGGAGTTGAATCACATGCAGTTTTTGGTCCCACGAGCAAGAGTTGTTTTCTGGTAAGGAAAGTAACTATTGTGCTCCCTTTCTCATACACAGTGCAAATAGCACACGCGACTTTTCCCAGCAAGTACAATGTATTGGACTGAAGAGGAGCTACTGTTCTTGTCAGATTTTAAGCAGAGTTGAACTAGATATTGCCTGTGTGTGTAGGAAGCACAGTTCTTTTGTTCTGAGCAAGCTCAATGTTCTGGCCCTATAGGAAACACATTAGAGTAGAATACTGCTCTTTTCTGAAAAGCAGAGTGTGTTTCTTGTAAGGCAAGCTAGCGTTTGTTTCCCAGTCCTAAATGGAGTTGAATCACATGCAGTTTCTGGTCCTATGAGCAAGAGTTGTTTTCTGGTAAGAAGAGTCACTATTGCGCTCCCATTGCCATACACAGTGCAAATAGCACTGGCATCTGTTCCCAGGAAGTAATGTGCATTTGACTGAACAGGAGCTACTGTTCTTGTAAGTTTCTTAAGCAGAGTTAAACTAGATATGGCCCGTGTGTGTAGGAAGCACAGTTCTTTTGTACTGAGCAAGCTCACTGTTCGGACCCCATAGGAAACCCATTAGAGTACAAGAGTGCTCTTTCCTAAAAAGCAGAGTTTGTTTCTTGTAAGGCGAGCTAGCGTTTGTTTCCCAGTCCTAAATGGAGTTGAATCACATGCAGTTTCTGGTCCTACGAGCAATAGTTGTTTTCTGGTAAGAAGAGTCACTATTGTGCTCCCATTGTCATACAAAAAGCAAATAGCACTGTCGTCTGTTCCCAGCATGTACAGTGTATTGGACTGAAGAGGATCTACTGTTCTTGTCAGTTTCCTAAGGAGAATTGAACTAGATATGGCCGTGAGTGTAGGAAGCACAGTTCTTTTGTTCTGAGCTAGCTCACTATTCTGGCCCTATAGGAAACACAGTAGAGTAGAAGAATGCTCTTTTCTCAAAAGCAGAGTGTGTTGCTTGTAAGGCAAGCTAGCGTTTGTTTTCCAGTCCTAAATGGGTCTTGAAACACATGCAGTTTCTGGTCCTACGAGCAAGAATTGTTTTCTGGTAAGAAGAGACACTATTGTGCTCCCTCTGTCATACACAGGGCAAATAGCACTGGCGTCTGTTCCCAGCAAATACAGTGTATTGGACTGAAGAGGATCTACTGTTCTTGTCAGTTTCCTAAGCAGAGTTGAACTAGATATAGCCCGTGTGTGTCGGAAGCACAGTTCTTTTTTTCTGAGCAAGCTCACTGTTTTGGCCCTATAGGAAACACAGTAGAGTAGAAGCGTGCTCTTTTCTCAAAAGCAGAGTGTGTTTCTTTTAAGGCGTGCTAGCGTTTGTTTCCCAGTCCGAAATGGAGTTGAATCACATGCAGTTTTTGGTCCTACAAGCAAGAGTTGTTTTCTGGTAAGGAAAGTCACTATTGTGCTCCCATTGCCACACACAGTGCAAATAGAACTCGCGTCTGTTCCCGTCAAGTACAGTGTATTGGACTGAAGAGGAGCTACTGTTCTTGTCAGTTTCCTAAGCAGAGTTGAACTAGATATGGCCCGTGTGTGCAGGAAGCACAGTTCTTTTGTTCTGAGAAAGCTCGCTGTTCGGACCCCATAGGAAACACCGTAGAGTAGAAGAGTGCCCTTTTCTCAAAAGCATCGTGTGTTTCTTGTAAGGCGAGCTAGCGTTTGTTTCCCTGGCCTAAATGGATTTGAATCACATGCAGTTTCTGGTCCTACGAGCAAGAGTTGTTTTCTGGTAAGAAGAGTCACTAGTGCGCTCCCATTGTCATACACAGGGCAAATAGCACTGGCGTCTGTTCCCAGCATGTACAGTGTATTGGACTGAAGAGGAGCTACTGTTCTTGTCAGTTTCCTAAGCAGAGTTGAACTAGATATGGCCCGTGTGTGTAGGAAGCACAGTTCTTTTGTTCTGAGCAAGCTCACTTTTCGGACCCCATAGGAAACACATTAGAGTAGAAGAGTGCTCTTTTCTAAAAAGCAGAGTGTGTTTCTTGTAAGGAGAGCTTGCTTTTGTTTCCCAGTCCTAAATGGAGTTGAATCACATGCAGTTTCTGGTCCTAAGAGCAAGAGCTGTTTTCTGGTAAGAAGAGTCACTATTGCGCTCCCATTGTTATACACAGGGCAAATAGCACTGGCGACTGTTCCCAGCATGTACACTGTATTGGACTGAAGAGGATCTACTGTTCTTGTCAGTTTCCTAAGCAGAGTTGAACTAGATATGGCCGTGTGTGTAGGAAGCACAGTTCTTTTGTTCTGAGCAAGCTCACTGTTCTGGCCATATAGGAAACACATTAGAGTAGATTAGTGCTCTTTTCTCAAAAGCAGAGTGTGTTGCTTGTAAGGCTAGCTATTGTTTGTTTTCCAGTCCTAAATGGAGTTGAATCCCATGCAGTTTCTGGTCCTACGAGCAAGAGTTGTTTTCTGGTAAGGAAAGTCACTATTTGCTCCCATTGCCACAAACAGCGCAAATAGCACTGGCGTCTGTTCCCATCATGTACAGTGTATTGGACTGAAGGGGATCTACTGTTCTTGTCAGTTTCCTAAGCAGAGTTGAACTAGATATGGCCCGTGTGTGTAGGAAGCACAGTTGTTTTGTTCTGAGCAAGCTCGCTGTTCGGACCAATAGGAAACACCTTAGAGTAGAAGAGTGCCCTTTTCTCAAAAGCATAGTGTGTTTCTTGTAAGGCGAGCTAGCGTTTGTTTCCCTGTCCTAAATGGATATGAATCACATGCAGTTTCTGGTCCAACGAGCAAGAGTTTTTTTCTGGTAAGAAGAGTCACTATTGCACTTCCATTGTCATACACAGGGCAAATAGCACTGGCGTCGGTTCCCAGCATGTACAGTGTATTGGACTGAAGAGGAACTACTGTTCTTGTCAGTTTCCTAAGCAGAATTGAACTAGATATGGCCGTGTGTGTAGAAAGCACAGTTCTTTTGTTCTGAGCATGCTCACTGTTCTGGCCATATAGGAAACACAGTAGAGTAGAAGAGTGATCGTTTCTCAAAACTAGAGTGTGTTTCTTGTAAGGCGAGCTAGCGTTTGTTTCCCAGTCCTAAATGGAGTTGAATCACATGCAGTTTCTGGGCCTACGAGCAAGAGTCGTTTTCTGTTAGGAAAGTCACTATTGTGCTCCCATTGCCACAAACAGCGCAAATAGCACTGGCGTCTGTTCCCAGCAAATACAGTGTATTAGACTGAAGAGGAGCTACTGTTCTTGTCAGTTTCCTAAGCAGAGTTGAACTAAATATAGCCCGTGTGTGTAGGAAGCATATTTCTTTTTTTTCTGAGCAAGCTCACTGTTTTGGCCCTATAGGAAACACAGTAGAGTAGAAGAGTGCTCTTTTCTCAAAAGCAGAGTATGTTTCTTGTATGGCGAGCTAGCGTTTGTTTCCCAGTCCTAAATGGAGTTGAATCACATGCCGTTTTTGGTCCTACAAGCAAGAGTTGTTTTCTGATAAGGAAAGTCACTATTGTGCTCCCATTGCCACACACAGTGCAAATAGCACTCACGTCTGTTCCCAGCCAGTACAGTGTATTGGACTGAAGAGGAGCTACTGTTCTTATCAGGTTTCTAAGCTGAGTTGAACTAGATATCGCCCATGTGTGTAGGAAGCTCAGTTCTTTTGTTCTGAGCAAGCTCACTGTTCGGACCCCATAGGAAACACATTAGAGTAGAAGAGTGCTCTTTCCTAAAAAGCAGAGTTTGTTTCTTGTAAGGCGAGCTAGCGTTGCTTTTCCAGTCCTAAATGGAGTTGAATCACATGCAGTTTCTGGTCCTACGAGCAATAGTTGTTTTCTGGTAAGAAGAGTCACTATTGTGCTCCCATTGTCATACAAAAAGCAAATAGCACTGTCGTCTGTTCCCAGCATGTACAGTGTATTGGACTGAAGAGGATCTACTGTTCTTGTCAGTTTCCTAAGCAAATTGAACTAGATATGGCCGTGTGTGTAGGAATCACAGTTCTTTTGTTCTGAGCAAGCTCACTGTTCTGGCCCTATAGGAAACACAGTAGAGTAGAAAAGTGCTCTTTTCTCAAAAGCAGAGTGTGTTGCTTGTAAGGTGAGCTAGCCTTTGTTTTCCAGTCCTAAATGGAGTTGAATCACATGCAGTTGTTGGTCCCACGAGCAAGAGTTGTTTTCTGGTAAGGAAAGTCACTATTGTGCTCCCATTGCCATGCACAGTGCAAAGAGCACTCGCGTCTGATCCCAGCAAGTACAGTGTATTGTACTGAAGAGGAGGTATTGTTCTTGTCAGTTTCCTAAGCAGAGTTGAACTAGATATGGACCGTGTCTGTAGGAAGCACAGTTCTTTTGTTTCTAGCAAGCTCACTGTTCGGACCCCATAGAAAACACAGTAGAGTAGAAGAGTGCTCTTTTCTCAAAAGCAGAGTGTGTTTCTTGTAAGGAGAGCTTGCGTTTGTTTTCCAGTCCTAAATTGAGTTGAATCACATGCAGTTTCTGGTCCTACGAGCAAGAGCTGTTTTCTGGTAAGAAGAGTCACTATTGTGCTCCCATTGTCATACACAGTGCAAATAGCACTGGCGTCTGTTCCCAGCATGTACAGTGTATTGAACTGAAGGGGATCTACTGTTCTTGTCAGTTTCCTAAGCAGAATTGAACTAGATATGGCCCTGTGTGTAGGAAGCACAGTTTTTTTGTTCTGAGCAAGCTCACTGTTTTGGCCCTATAGGAAACACAGCAGAGTAGAAGAGTGTTTTTTATTCAAAAGTAGAGTGTGTTTCTTGTAAGGCAAGATAGCGTTTGTTTTCCAGTCCTAAATGGAGTTGAATCACATGCAGTAGTTTGTCCCACGAGTAAGAGTTGTTTTCTGGTAAGGAAAGTCACTATTGTGCTCCCATTGCCATACACAGCGCAAATAGCACTCGCATCTGTTCCCAGCAAGTACAGTGCATTGGACTGAAGAGGAGCTACTGTTCTTGTCAGTTTCCTAAGCAGAGTTAAACTAGATATGGCCGTGTGTGTAGGAAGCACAGTTCTTTTGTTCTGAGCAAGCTCACTGTTCGGAACCCCTAGGAAACACAGTAGAGAAGAAGAGTGCTCTTTTCTCAAAAGCAGAGTTTGTTTCTTTTAAGGCGATCTAGCGTTTGTTTCCCAGTCCTAAATGGAGTTGAATCACATGCAGTTTTTGGTCCCACGAGCAAGAGTTGTTTTCTGGTAAGAAGAGTCACTATTGCGTTCCCATTGTCATACACAGGGCAAATAGCACTGGCGTCTGTTCCCAGCATGTACACTGTATTGGATTGAAGAGTATCTACTGTTCTTGTCAGTTTCCTAAGCAGAGTTGAACTAGCTATGGCCGAGTGTTTAGGAAGCACAGTTCTTTTGTTCTGAGCAAGCTCACTGTTCTGGCCATATAGGAAACACATTAGAGTAGAATAGTGCTCTTTTCCCAAAAGCAGAGTGTGTTTCTTGTAAGTAGAGCTAACGTTTGTTTCGCAGTCCTAAATGGAGTTGAATCCCATGCAGTTTCTGGTCCTACGACCAAGAGTTGTTTTCTGGTATCAAGAGTCACTATTGTGCTCCCATTGTCATACACAGGGCAAATAGCACTGGCGTCGGTTCCCAGCATGTACAGTGTATTGGACGGAAGAGGGTCTACTGTTCTTGTCAGTTTCCTAAGCAGAATTGAACTAGCTATGGCCGTGTGTGTAGGAAGCACAGTTCTTTTCTTCTGAGCAAGCTCACTATTCGGACCCCATAGGAAATACAGTAGAGTGGAAGAGTGCCCTTTTCTCAAAAGCAGAGTGTGTTTCTTGTAAGGCGAGATAGCGTTTGTTTCTCAGTCCTAAATGGAGTTGAATCACATGCAGTTTCTGGTCCTACGAGCAAGAGTTGTTTTCTGGTAAGAAGAGTCACTAGTGAGCTCCCATTGTCATACACAGGGCATATAGCACTGGCATCTGTTCCCAGTATGTACAGTGTATTGGACTTAAGAGGAGCTACTGTTCTTGCCAGTTTCCTAAGCAGAGTTGAACTAGATATGACCCGTGTGTGTAGGAAGCACAGTTCTTTTGTTCTGAGCAAGCTCGCTGTTCGGACCCAATAGGAAACACCGTAGAGTAGAAGAGTGCCCTTTTCTCAAAAGCATAGTGTGTTTCTTGTAAGGTGAGCTAGCGTTTGTTTCCCTGTCCTAAATGGATTTCAATCACATGCAGTATCCCGTCCAACAAGCAAGAGTTGTTTTCTGGTAAGAAGAGACACTATTGTGCTCCCATTGCCACACACAGTGCAAATAGGACTCGCGTCTGTTCCTATCAAGTACAGTGTATTGGACTGAAGAGGAGCAACTGTTCTTGTCAGTTTCCTAAGCATAGTTGAACTAGATATGGCCCGTGTGTGTAAGAAGCACAGTTCTTTTGTTCTGAGCAAGCTCGCTGTTCGGACCCCATAGGAAACACCGTAGAGTAGAAGAGTGCCCTTTTCTCAAAAGCATAGTGTGTTTCTTGTAAGGCGAGCTAGCGTTTGTTTCCCTGTCCTAAATGGATTTGAATCACATGCAGTTTCTGGTCCAACGAGCAAGAGTTGTTTTCTGGTAAGAAGAGTCACTATTGTGTTCCCATTGTCATACACAGGGCAAATAGCACTGGCGTCTGTTCCCAGCATGTAGAGTGTATTGGACTGAAGAGGATATACTGTTCTTGTCAGTCTCCTAAGCAGAGTTGAACTAGATATGCCCGTGTGTGTAAGAAGCACAGTTCTTTTGTTCTGAGCAAGCTCACTCTTCGGACCCCATAGGAAACACATTAGAGTAGAAGAGTGCTCTTTCCTAAAAAGCAGAGTTTGTTTTTTGTAAGGCGAGCTAGCGTTTGTTTCCCAGTCCTAAATGGAGTTGAATCACATGCAGTTTCTAGTCCTACGAGCAAGAGCTGTTTTCTGGTATCAAGAGTCACTATTGTGCTCCCATTGTCATACACAGGGCAAATAGCACTGGCGTCTGTTCCCAGCATGTACAGTGTATTGGACGGAAGAGGATATACTGTTCTTGTCAGTTTCCTAAGCAGAATTGAACTAGCTATGGCCGTGTGTGTAGGAAGCACATTTCTTTTCTTCTGAGCAAGCTCACTGTTCGGACCCCATAGAAAATACAGTAGACTGGAAGAGTGCCCTTTTCTCAAAAGCAGAGTGTGTTTCTTGTAAGGCAAGCTAGCGTTTGTTTCTCAGTCTTAAATGGAGTAGAATCACATGCAGTTTCTGGTCCTACGAGCAAGAGTTGTTTTCTGGTATCAAGAGTCACTATTTTGCTCCCATTGTCATACACAGGGCAAATAGCACTGTCGTCTGTTCCCAGCATGTACACTGTATTGGATTGAAGAGTATCTACTGTTCTTGTCAGTTTCCTAAGCAGAGTTGAACTAGCTATGGCCGAGTGTGTAGGAAGCACAGTTCTTTTGTTCTGAGCAAGCTCACTGTTCTGGCCATATAGGAAACACATTAGAGTAGAATAGTGCTCTTTTCCCAAAAGCAGAGTGTGTTTCTTGTAAGTAGAGCTAACGTTTGTTTCGCAGTCCTAAATGGAGTTGAATCCCATGCAGTTTCTGGTCCTACGACCAAGAGTTGTTTTCTGGTATCAAGAGTCACTATTGTGCTCCCATTGTCATACACAGGGCAAATAGCACTGGCGTCGGTTCCCAGCATGTACAGTGTATTGGACGGAAGAGGGTCTACTGTTCTTGTCAGTTTCCTAAGCAGAATTGAACTAGCTATGGCCGTGTGTGTAGGAAGCACAGTTCTTTTCTTCTGAGCAAGCTCACTATTCGGACCCCATAGGAAATACAGTAGAGTGGAAGAGTGCCCTTTTCTCAAAAGCAGAGTGTGTTTCTTGTAAGGCGAGATAGCGTTTGTTTCTCAGTCCTAAATGGAGTTGAATCACATGCAGTTTCTGGTCCTACGAGCAAGAGTTGTTTTCTGGTAAGAAGAGTCACTAGTGAGCTCCCATTGTCATACACAGGGCATATAGCACTGGCATCTGTTCCCAGTATGTACAGTGTATTGGACTTAAGAGGAGCTACTGTTCTTGCCAGTTTCCTAAGCAGAGTTGAACTAGATATGACCCGTGTGTGTAGGAAGCACAGTTCTTTTGTTCTGAGCAAGCTCGCTGTTCGGACCCAATAGGAAACACCGTAGAGTAGAAGAGTGCCCTTTTCTCAAAAGCATAGTGTGTTTCTTGTAAGGTGAGCTAGCGTTTGTTTCCCTGTCCTAAATGGATTTCAATCACATGCAGTTTCCCGTCCAACAAGCAAGAGTTGTTTTCTGGTAAGAAGAGACACTATTGTGCTCCCATTGCCACACACAGTGCAAATAGGACTCGCGTCTGTTCCTATCAAGTACAGTGTATTGGACTGAAGAGGAGCAACTGTTCTTGTCAGTTTCCTAAGCATAGTTGAACTAGATATGGCCCGTGTGTGTAAGAAGCACAGTTCTTTTGTTCTGAGCAAGCTCGCTGTTCGGACCCCATAGGAAACACCGTAGAGTAGAAGAGTGCCCTTTTCTCAAAAGCATAGTGTGTTTCTTGTAAGGCGAGCTAGCGTTTGTTTCCCTGTCCTAAATGGATTTGAATCACATGCAGTTTCTGGTCCAACGAGCAAGAGTTGTTTTCTGGTAAGAAGAGTCACTATTGTGTTCCCATTGTCATACACAGGGCAAATAGCACTGGCGTCTGTTCCCAGCATGTAGAGTGTATTGGACTGAAGAGGATATACTGTTCTTGTCAGTCTCCTAAGCAGAGTTGAACTAGATATGCCCGTGTGTGTAAGAAGCACAGTTCTTTTGTTCTGAGCAAGCTCACTCTTCGGACCCCATAGGAAACACATTAGAGTAGAAGAGTGCTCTTTCCTAAAAAGCAGAGTTTGTTTTTTGTAAGGCGAGCTAGCGTTTGTTTCCCAGTCCTAAATGGAGTTGAATCACATGCAGTTTCTAGTCCTACGAGCAAGAGCTGTTTTCTGGTATCAAGAGTCACTATTGTGCTCCCATTGTCATACACAGGGCAAATAGCACTGGCGTCTGTTCCCAGCATGTACAGTGTATTGGACGGAAGAGGATATACTGTTCTTGTCAGTTTCCTAAGCAGAATTGAACTAGCTATGGCCGTGTGTGTAGGAAGCACATTTCTTTTCTTCTGAGCAAGCTCACTGTTCGGACCCCATAGAAAATACAGTAGACTGGAAGAGTGCCCTTTTCTCAAAAGCAGAGTGTGTTTCTTGTAAGGCAAGCTAGCGTTTGTTTCTCAGTCTTAAATGGAGTAGAATCACATGCAGTTTCTGGTCCTACGAGCAAGAGTTGTTTTCTGGTATCAAGAGTCACTATTTTGCTCCCATTGTCATACACAGGGCAAATAGCACTGTCGTCTGTTCCCAGCATGTACAGTGTATTGGACTGAAGAGGATCTACTGTTCTGTCAGTTTCCTAAGCAGAATTGAACTAGATATGGCCGTGTTTAGGAAGCACAGTTCTTTTGTTCTGAGCATGCTCACTGTTCTGGCCCTATAGGAAACACAGTAGAGTAGAAGAGTGATCGTTTCTCAAAAGTAGAGTGTGTTTCTTGTAAGGCGAGCTAGCGTTTGTTTCCCAGTTCTAAATGGAGTTGAATCACATGCAGTTTCTGGTCCTACGAGCAAGAGTCGTTTTCTGGTAGGAAAGTCACTATTGTGCTCCCATTGCCATACACACTGCAAATAGCACTCGCGTCTGTTCCCAGCAAGTACAGTGTATTGGACTGAAGAGGAGCTACTGTTCTTGTCAGTTTCCTAAGCAGAGTTGAACTAGAAATGTCCCGTGTGTGTAGGAAGCACAGTTCTTTTGTTCTGAGCAAGCTCATTTTTCGGACCCCATAGGAAACACATTAGAGTAGAAGAGTGCTCTTTTCCAAAAAGCAGAGTGTGTTTCTTGTAAAGAGAGCTTGCGTTTGTTTCCCAGTCATAAATGGAGTTGAATCACATGCAGTTTCTCGTCCTACGAGCAAGAGCTGTTTTCTGGTAAGAAGAGTCACTATTGTGCTCCCATTGTCATACACAGGGCAAATAGCACTGGCGTCTGTTCCCAGCATGTACAGTGTATTAGACTGAAGAGGATCGACTGTTCTTGTCAGTTTCCTAAGAAGAGTTGGAATAGATATGGCCCGTGTGTGTAGGAAGCACAGTTCTTTTGTTCTGAGCAAGCTCAATGTTCTGGCCATATAGGAAACACATTAGAGTAGAATAGTGCTCTTTTCTCAAAAGCAGAGTGTGTTTCTTGTAAGGCGAGCTAGCGTTTGTTTTCCAGTCCAAAATCAAGTTGAATCACATGCAGTTTCTGGTCCTACGAGCAAGGGATGTTTTCTGGTAAGGAAAATCACTATTGTGCTCCCTTTGCCATAAACAGTGCAAATAGCACTCGCGTCTGTTCCCATCAAGTACAGTGTATTGTACTGAAGAGGAGCTACTGTTCTTGTCAGTTTCCTAAGCAGAGTTGAACTAGATATGTCCCGTGTG
Source organism: Peromyscus eremicus (assembly GCF_949786415.1). Classification (NCBI taxonomy): domain Eukaryota; kingdom Metazoa; phylum Chordata; class Mammalia; order Rodentia; family Cricetidae; genus Peromyscus; species Peromyscus eremicus. The sequence goes on from NW_026735372.1 coordinate 79,377, forward strand.
TGTAGGAAGCACAGTTGTTTTGTTCTGAGCAAGCTCGCTGTTCGGACCCAATAGGAAACACCATAGAGTAGAAGAGTGCCCTTTTCTCAAAAGCATAGTGTGTTTCTTGTAAGGCGAGCTAGCGTTTGTTTCCCTGTCCTAAATGGATTTGAATCACATGCAGTTTCTGGTCCAACGAGCAAGAGTTGTTTTCTGGTAAGACGAGTCACTATTGTGCTCCCACGGTCATACACAGGGCAAATAGCACGGGCGTCTGGTCCCAGCAAATACAGTGTATTAGACTGAAGAGGAGCTACTGTTCTTGTCAGTTTCCTAAGCAGAGTTGAACTAGATATAGCCTGTGTGTAGGAAGCACAGTTCTTTTTTTCTGAGCAAGCTCACTGTTTTGGCCCTATAGGAAACACAGTAGAGTAGAAGAGTGCTCTTTTCTCAAAAGCAGAGTATGTTTCTTGTAAGGGGAGCTTGCGTTTGTTTCCCAGTCATAAATGGAGTTGAATCACATGCAGTTTCTGGTCCTACGAGCAAGAGCTGCTTTCTGGTAAGAAGAGTCACTATTGTGCTCCCATTGTCATACACAGTGCAAATAGCACTGTCGTCTGTTCCCAGCATGTACAGTGTATTGGACTGAAGGGGATCTACTGTTCTTGTCAGTTTACTAAACAGAATTGAACTAGATATGGCCGTGTGTGTAGGAAGCACAGTTTTTTTGTTCTGAGCAGGCTCACTGTTTTGGCCCTTTAGGAAACACAGAAGAGTAGAAGAGTGTTCTTTTCTCAAAAGTAGAGTGTGTTTCTTGTAAGGCAAGCTAGCGTTTGTTTCCCAGTCCTAAATGGAGTTGAATCACATGCAATTTCTGGTCCTACGAGCAAGAGTTGTTTTCTGGTAAGAAGAGTCACTCTTGCGCTCCCATTGCCATACACAGTGCAAATAGCACTGGCGTCTGTCCCCAGCATGTACAGTGTATTGGACTGAAGAGGATCTACTGTTCTTTTCAGTTTCCCAAGCAGAGTTGAACTAGATATAGCCCGTGTGTGTAGGAAGCACAGCTCTTTTGTTCTGAGCAAGCTGAATGTTCGGACCCCATAGGAAACACAGTAGAGTAGAAGAGTGCTCTTTTCTCAAAAGCAGACTGTGTTTCTTGTAAGACGAGTTAGCGTTTGTTTCCCAGTCCTAAATGGAGTTGAATCACATGCAGTTTCTGGTCCTTCGAGCAAGAGTAGTTTTTTGGTAAGAAGAGTCACTATTGCGCTCCCATTGTCATACACAAGGCATATAGCAGTGGCGTCTGTTCCCAGCATGTACACTGTATTGGACTGAAGAGGATCTACAGTTCTTGTCAGTTTCCTAAGCAGAGTTGAACTAGATATGGCCGTGTGTGTAGGAAGCACAGTTCTTTTGTTCTGAGCAAGCTCACTGTTCTGGCCATAAAGGAAACACATTAGAGTAGAATAGTGCTCTTTTATCAAAAGTAGAGTGTGTTTCTTTTAAGGCTAGCTATTGTTTGTTTCCCAGTCATAAATGGAGCTGAATCCCATGCAGTTTCTGTTTTACGAGCAAGAGTTGTTTTCTGGTATCAAGAGTCACTATTGTGCTCCCATTTTCATACACAGGGCAAATAGCACTGGCGTCTGTTCCCAGCATGTACAGTGTATTGGACGGAAGAGTATCTACTGTTCTTATCAGTTTCCTAAGCAGAATTGAACTAGCTATGGCCTTGTGTGTAGGAAGCACATTTCTTTTCTTCTGAGCAAGCTCACTGTTCGGACCCCATAGGAAATACAGTAGAGTGGAAGAGTGCTCTTTTATCAAAAGCAGAGTGTGTTTCTTGTAAGGCTAGCTAGCGTTTGTTTCCCAGTCCTAAATGGAGTTGAATCACATGCAGTTTCTGGTCCTACGAGCAAGAGTTGTTTTCTGGTAAGAAGAGTCACTAGTGCGCTCCCATTGTCATACACAGGGCATATAGCACTGGCATCTGTTCCCAGCATGTACAGTGTATTGGACTTAAGAGGATCTACTGTTCTTGTCAGTTTCCTAACAAAATTGATCTAGATATTGCCCGTGTGTGTAGGAAGCACAGTTCTTTTGTTCTGAGCAAGCTCACTGTTGTGGCCCTATAGGAAACACAGTAGAGTAGAAGAGTGCTCTTTTCTCTAAAGCAGAGTGTGTTTCTTCTAAGGCAAGCTAGCGTTTGTTTCCCAGTCCTAAATGGAGTTGAATCACATGAAGTTTTTGGTCCTACAAGCAAGAGTTGTTTTCTGGTAAGGAAAGTCACTATTGTGCTCCCATTGCCACACACAGTGCAAATAGGACTCGCGTCTGTTCCCATCAAGTACAGTGTATTGGACTGAAGAGGAGCTACTGTTCTTGTCAGTTTCCTAAGCAGAGTTGAACTAGATATGGCCCGTGTGTGTAGGAAGCACAGTTGTTTTGTTCTGAGCAAGCTCGCTGTTCGGACCGAATATGAAACACCGTAGAGTAGAAGAGTGCCCTTTTCTCAAAAGCATAGTGTGTTTCTTGTAAGGCGAGCTAGCGTTTATTTCTTTGTCCTAAATGGATTTGAATCACATGGAGTTTCTGGTCCAACGAGCAAGAGTTGTTTTCTGGTAAGAAGAGTCTCTATTGCGCTCCCATTGTCATACACAGGGCAAATAGCACTGTCGTCTGTTCCCAGCATATACAGTGTATTGGACTGAAGAGGATCTACTGTTCTTGTCAGTTTCCTAAGCAGAATTGAACTAGATATGGCCGTGTGTAGGAAGCACAGTTCTTTTGTTCTGAGCATGCTCACTGTTCTGGCCCTATAGGAAACACAGTAGAGTAGAAGAGTGATCGTTTCTCAAAAGTAGAGTGTGTTTCTTGTAAGGCGAGCTAGCGTTTGTTTTCCAGTTCTAAATGGAGTTGAATCACATGCAGTTTCTGGTCCTACGAGCAAGTGTCGTTTTCTGGTAGGAAAGTCACTATTGTGCTCCCATTGCCACACACAGTACAAATAGCACTCGCGTCTGTTCCCAGCCAGTACACTGTATTGGACTGAAGAGGAGCTACTGTTCTTGTCAGTTTCCTAAGCAGAGTTGAACTAGAAATGGCCCGTGTGTGTAGGAAGCACAGTTCTTTTGTTCTGAGCAAGCTCATTTTTCGGACCCCATAGGAAACACATTAGAGTAGAAGAGTGCTCTTTTCTAAAAAGCAGAGTGTGTTTCTTGTAAGGAGAGCTTGCGTTTGTTTCCCAGTCCTAAATGGAGTTGAATCACATGCAGTTTCTCGTCCTACGAGCAAGAGCTGTTTTCTGGTAAGAAGAGTCACTATTGAGCTCCCACTGTCATACACAGGGCAAATAGCACTGGCGTCTGTTACCAGCATGTACAGTGTACTGGACTGAAGAGGATCGAATGTTCTTGTCAGTTTCCTAAGAAGAGTTGGAATAGATATGGCCCGTGTGTGTAGGAAGCACAGTTCTTTTGTTCTGAGCAAGCTCAATGTTCTGGCCATATAGGAAACACTTTAGAGTAGAATAGTGCTCTTTTCTCAAAAGCAGAGTGTGTTTCGTGTAAGGCGAGCTAGCGTTTGTTTTCCAGTCCAAAATCAAGTTGAATCACATGCAGTTTCTGGTCCTACGAGCAAGGGATGTTTTCTGGTAAGGAAAATCACTATTGTGCTCCCTTTGCCATAAACAGTGCAAATAGCACTCGCGTCTGTTCCCATCAAGTACAGTGTATTGTACTGAAGAGGAGCTACTGTTCTTGTCAGTTTCCTAAGCAGAGTTGAACTAGATATGGCCCGTGTGTGTAGGAAGCACAGTTGTTTTTTTCTGAGCAAGCTCGCTGTTCGGACCCAATAGGAAACACCGTAGAGTAGAAGAGTGCCCTTTTCTCAAAAGCATAGTGTGTTCCTTGTAAGGCGAGCTAGCGTTTGTTTCCCTGTCCTAAATGGATTTGAATCACATGCAGTTTCTGGTCCAACGAGCAAGAGTTGTTTTCTGGTAAGAAGAGTCACTATTTTGCTCCCACTGTCATACACAGGGCAAATAGCACGGGCGTCTGGTCCCAGCAAATACAGTGTATTAGACTGAAGAGGAGCTATTGTTCTTGTCAGTTTCCTAAGCAGAGTTGAACTAGATATAGCCCGTGTGTAGGAAGCAGAGTTCTTTTTTTCTGAGCAAGCTCACTGTTTTGGCCCTATAGGAAACACTGTAGAGTAGAAGAGTGCTCTTTTCTCAAAATCAGAGTATGTTTCTTGTAAGGCGAGCTAGCGTTTGTTTCCCAGTCCTAAATGGAGTTGAATCACATGCCGTTTTTGGTCCTACAAGCAAGAGTTGTTTTCTGATAAGGAAAGTCACTATTGTGCTCCCATTGCCACACACAGTGCAAATAGCACTCACGTCTGTTCCCAGCCAGTACAGTGTATTGGACTGAAGAGGAGTTACTGTTCTTGTCAGTTTCCTAAGCAGAGTTGAACTAGATATGGCCTGTGTGTGTAGGAAACACAGTTCTTTTGTTTTAAGGAAGCTCACTTTTCGGACCCCATAGGAAACACATTAGAGTAGAAGAGTGCTCTTTGCTCAAAAGCAGAGTGTGTTTCTTGTAAGGGGAGCTTGCGTTTGTTTCCCAATCATAAATGGAGTTGAATCACATGCAGTTTCTGGTCCTACGAGCAAGAGCTGCTTTCTGGTAAGAAGAGTCACTATTGTGCTCCCATTGTCATACACAGTGCAAATAGCACTGTCGTCTGTTCCCAGCATGTACAGTGTATTGGACTGAAGGGGATCTACTGTTCTTGTCAGTTTACTAAACAGAATTGAACTAGATATGGCCGTGTGTGTAGGAAGCACAGTTTTTTTGTTCTGAGCAGGCTCACTGTTTTGGCCCTTTAGGAAACACAGAAGAGTAGAAGAGTGTTCTTTTCTCAAAAGTAGAGTGTGTTTCTTGTAAGGCAAGCTAGCGTTTGTTTCCCAGTCCTAAATGGAGTTGAATCACATGCAATTTCTGGTCCTACGAGCAAGAGTTGTTTTCTGGTAAGAAGAGTCACTCTTGCGCTCCCATTGCCATACACAGTGCAAATAGCACTGGCGTCTGTCCCCAGCATGTACAGTGTATTGGACTGAAGAGGATCTACTGTTCTTTTCAGTTTCCCAAGCAGAGTTGAACTAGATATAGCCCGTGTGTGTAGGAAGCACAGCTCTTTTGTTCTGAGCAAGCTGAATGTTCGGACCCCATAGGAAACACAGTAGAGTAGAAGAGTGCTCTTTTCTCAAAAGCAGACTGTGTTTCTTGTAAGACGAGTTAGCGTTTGTTTCCCAGTCCTAAATGGAGTTGAATCACATGCAGTTTCTGGTCCTTCGAGCAAGAGTAGTTTTTTGGTAAGAAGAGTCACTATTGCGCTCCCATTGTCATACACAAGGCATATAGCAGTGGCGTCTGTTCCCAGCATGTACACTGTATTGGACTGAAGAGGATCTACAGTTCTTGTCAGTTTCCTAAGCAGAGTTGAACTAGATATGGCCGTGTGTGTAGGAAGCACAGTTCTTTTGTTCTGAGCAAGCTCACTGTTCTGGCCATAAAGGAAACACATTAGAGTAGAATAGTGCTCTTTTCTCAAAAGTAGAGTGTGTTTCTTTTAAGGCTAGCTATTGTTTGTTTCCCAGTCATAAATGGAGCTGAATCCCATGCAGTTTCTGTTTTACGAGCAAGAGTTGTTTTCTGGTATCAAGAGTCACTATTGTGCTCCCATTTTCATACACAGGGCAAATAGCACTGGCGTCTGTTCCCAGCATGTACAGTGTATTGGACGGAAGAGTATCTACTGTTCTTATCAGTTTCCTAAGCAGAATTGAACTAGCTATGGCCTTGTGTGTAGGAAGCACATTTCTTTTCTTCTGAGCAAGCTCACTGTTCGGACCCCATAGGAAATACAGTAGAGTGGAAGAGTGCTCTTTTATCAAAAGCAGAGTGTGTTTCTTGTAAGGCTAGCTAGCGTTTGTTTCCCAGTCCTAAATGGAGTTGAATCACATGCAGTTTCTGGTCCTACGAGCAAGAGTTGTTTTCTGGTAAGAAGAGTCACTAGTGCGCTCCCATTGTCATACACAGGGCATATAGCACTGGCATCTGTTCCCAGCATGTACAGTGTATTGGACTTAAGAGGATCTACTGTTCTTGTCAGTTTCCTAACAAAATTGATCTAGATATTGCCCGTGTGTGTAGGAAGCACAGTTCTTTTGTTCTGAGCAAGCTCACTGTTGTGGCCCTATAGGAAACACAGTAGAGTAGAAGAGTGCTCTTTTCTCTAAAGCAGAGTGTGTTTCTTCTAAGGCAAGCTAGCGTTTGTTTCCCAGTCCTAAATGGAGTTGAATCACATGAAGTTTTTGGTCCTACAAGCAAGAGTTGTTTTCTGGTAAGGAAAGTCACTATTGTGCTCCCATTGCCACACACAGTGCAAATAGGACTCGCGTCTGTTCCCATCAAGTACAGTGTATTGGACTGAAGAGGAGCTACTGTTCTTGTCAGTTTCCTAAGCAGAGTTGAACTAGATATGGCCCGTGTGTGTAGGAAGCACAGTTGTTTTGTTCTGAGCAAGCTCGCTGTTCGGACCGAATATGAAACACCGTAGAGTAGAAGAGTGCCCTTTTCTCAAAAGCATAGTGTGTTTCTTGTAAGGCGAGCTAGCGTTTATTTCTTTGTCCTAAATGGATTTGAATCACATGGAGTTTCTGGTCCAACGAGCAAGAGTTGTTTTCTGGTAAGAAGAGTCTCTATTGCGCTCCCATTGTCATACACAGGGCAAATAGCACTGTCGTCTGTTCCCAGCATATACAGTGTATTGGACTGAAGAGGATCTACTGTTCTTGTCAGTTTCCTAAGCAGAATTGAACTAGATATGGCCGTGTGTAGGAAGCACAGTTCTTTTGTTCTGAGCATGCTCACTGTTCTGGCCCTATAGGAAACACAGTAGAGTAGAAGAGTGATCGTTTCTCAAAAGTAGAGTGTGTTTCTTGTAAGGCGAGCTAGCGTTTGTTTTCCAGTTCTAAATGGAGTTGAATCACATGCAGTTTCTGGTCCTACGAGCAAGTGTCGTTTTCTGGTAGGAAAGTCACTATTGTGCTCCCATTGCCACACACAGTACAAATAGCACTCGCGTCTGTTCCCAGCCAGTACACTGTATTGGACTGAAGAGGAGCTACTGTTCTTGTCAGTTTCCTAAGCAGAGTTGAACTAGAAATGGCCCGTGTGTGTAGGAAGCACAGTTCTTTTGTTCTGAGCAAGCTCATTTTTCGGACCCCATAGGAAACACATTAGAGTAGAAGAGTGCTCTTTTCTAAAAAGCAGAGTGTGTTTCTTGTAAGGAGAGCTTGCGTTTGTTTCCCAGTCCTAAATGGAGTTGAATCACATGCAGTTTCTCGTCCTACGAGCAAGAGCTGTTTTCTGGTAAGAAGAGTCACTATTGAGCTCCCACTGTCATACACAGGGCAAATAGCACTGGCGTCTGTTACCAGCATGTACAGTGTACTGGACTGAAGAGGATCGAATGTTCTTGTCAGTTTCCTAAGAAGAGTTGGAATAGATATGGCCCGTGTGTGTAGGAAGCACAGTTCTTTTGTTCTGAGCAAGCTCAATGTTCTGGCCATATAGGAAACACTTTAGAGTAGAATAGTGCTCTTTTCTCAAAAGCAGAGTGTGTTTCGTGTAAGGCGAGCTAGCGTTTGTTTTCCAGTCCAAAATCAAGTTGAATCACATGCAGTTTCTGGTCCTACGAGCAAGGGATGTTTTCTGGTAAGGAAAATCACTATTGTGCTCCCTTTGCCATAAACAGTGCAAATAGCACTCGCGTCTGTTCCCATCAAGTACAGTGTATTGTACTGAAGAGGAGCTACTGTTCTTGTCAGTTTCCTAAGCAGAGTTGAACTAGATATGGCCCGTGTGTGTAGGAAGCACAGTTGTTTTTTTCTGAGCAAGCTCGCTGTTCGGACCCAATAGGAAACACCGTAGAGTAGAAGAGTGCCCTTTTCTCAAAAGCATAGTGTGTTCCTTGTAAGGCGAGCTAGCGTTTGTTTCCCTGTCCTAAATGGATTTGAATCACATGCAGTTTCTGGTCCAACGAGCAAGAGTTGTTTTCTGGTAAGAAGAGTCACTATTTTGCTCCCACTGTCATACACAGGGCAAATAGCACGGGCGTCTGGTCCCAGCAAATACAGTGTATTAGACTGAAGAGGAGCTATTGTTCTTGTCAGTTTCCTAAGCAGAGTTGAACTAGATATAGCCCGTGTGTAGGAAGCAGAGTTCTTTTTTTCTGAGCAAGCTCACTGTTTTGGCCCTATAGGAAACACTGTAGAGTAGAAGAGTGCTCTTTTCTCAAAATCAGAGTATGTTTCTTGTAAGGCGAGCTAGCGTTTGTTTCCCAGTCCTAAATGGAGTTGAATCACATGCCGTTTTTGGTCCTACAAGCAAGAGTTGTTTTCTGATAAGGAAAGTCACTATTGTGCTCCCATTGCCACACACAGTGCAAATAGCACTCACGTCTGTTCCCAGCCAGTACAGTGTATTGGACTGAAGAGGAGTTACTGTTCTTGTCAGTTTCCTAAGCAGAGTTGAACTAGATATGGCCTGTGTGTGTAGGAAACACAGTTCTTTTGTTTTAAGGAAGCTCACTTTTCGGACCCCATAGGAAACACATTAGAGTAGAAGAGTGCTCTTTGCTCAAAAGCAGAGTGTGTTTCTTGTAAGGGGAGATTGCGTTTGTTTCCCAATCATAAATGGAGTTGAATCACATGCAGTTTCTGGTCCTACGAGCAAGAGCTGCTTTCTGGTAAGAAGAGTCACTATTGTGCTCCCATTGTCATACACAGTGCAAATAGCACTGTCGTCTGTTCCCAGCATGTACAGTGTATTGGACTGAAGGGGATCTACTGTTCTTGTCAGTTTACTAAACAGAATTGAACTAGATATGGCCGTGTGTGTAGGAAGCACAGTTTTTTTGTTCTGAGCAGGCTCACTGTTTTGGCCCTTTAGGAAACACAGAAGAGTAGAAGAGTGTTCTTTTCTCAAAAGTAGAGTGTGTTTCTTGTAAGGCAAGCTAGCGTTTGTTTCCCAGTCCTAAATGGAGTTGAATCACATGCAATTTCTGGTCCTACGAGCAAGAGTTGTTTTCTGGTAAGAAGAGTCACTCTTGCGCTCCCATTGCCATACACAGTGCAAATAGCACTGGCGTCTGTCCCCAGCATGTACAGTGTATTGGACTGAAGAGGATCTACTGTTCTTTTCAGTTTCCCAAGCAGAGTTGAACTAGATATAGCCCGTGTGTGTAGGAAAAACAGCTCTTTTGTTCTGAGCAAGCTGAATGTTCGGACCCCATAGGAAACACAGTAGAGTAGAAGAGTGCTCTTTTCTCAAAAGCAGACTGTGTTTCTTGTAAGGCGAGCTAGCGTTTGTTTCCCAGTCCTAAATGGAGTTGAATCACATGCAGTTTCTGGTCCTTCGAGCAAGAGTTGTTTTTTGGTAAGAAGAGTCACTATTGTGCTCCCATTGTCATACACAAGGCATATAGCACTGGCGTCTGTTCCCAGCATGTACACTGTATTGGACTGAAGAGGATCTACAGTTCTTGTCGGTTTCCTAAGCAGAGTTGAACTAGATATGGCCGTGTGTGAAGGAAGCACAGTTCTTTTCTTCTGAGCAAGCTCACTGTTCTGGCCATAAAGGAAACACATTAGAGTAGAATAGTGCTCTTTTCTCAAAAGCAGAGTGTGTTTCTTTTAAGGCTAGCTATTGTTTGTTTCCCAGTCCTAAATGGAGCTGAATCCCATGCAGTTTCTGTTTTACGAGCAAGAGTTGTTTTCTGGTATCAAGAGTCACTATTGTGCTCACATTGTCATACACAGGGCAAATAGCACTGGCGTCTGTTCCCAGCATGTACAGTGTATTGGACGGAAGAGGATATACTGTTCTTGTCAGTTTCCTAAGCAGAATTGTACTAGCTATGGCCTTGTGTGTAGGAAGCACATTTCTTTTCTTCTGAGCAAGCTCACTGTTCGGACCCCATAGGAAATACAGTAGAGTGGAAGAGTGCCCTTTTATCAAAAGCAGAGTGTGTTTCTTGTAAGGCTAGCTAGCGTTTGTTTCCCAGTCCTAAATGGAGTTGAATCACATGCAGTTTCTGGTCCTACGAGCAAGAGTTGTTTTCTGGTAAGAAGAGTCACTAGTGTGCTCCCATTGTCATACACAGGGCATATAGCACTGGCATCTGTTCCCAGCATGTACAGTGTATTGGACTTAAGAGGATCTACTGTTCTTGTCAGTTTCCTAACCAAATTGATCTAGATATTGCCCGTGTGTGTAGGAAGCACAGTTCTTTTGTTCTGAGAAAGCTCACTGTTGTGGCCCTATAGGAAACACAGTAGAGTAGAAGAGTGCTCTTTTCTCTAAAGCAGAGTGTGTTTCTTCTAACGCGAAAGCGTTTGTTTCCCAGTCCTAAATGGAGTTGAATCACATGAAGTTTTTGGTCCTACAAGCAAGAGTTGTTTTCTGGTAAGGAAAGTCACTATTGTGTTCCCATTGCCTCACACAGTGCAAATAGGACTCGCATCTGTTCCCATCAAGTACAGTGTATTGGACTGAAGAGGAGCTACTGTTCTTGTCAGTTTCCTAAGCAGAGTTGAACTAGATATGGCCTGTGTGTGTAGGAAGCACAGTTGTTTTGTTCTGAGCAAGCTCGCTGTTCGGACCGAATAAGAAACACCGTAGAGTAGAAGAGTGCCCTTTTCTCAAAAGCATAGTGTGTTTCTTGTAAGGCGAGCTAGCGTTTATTTCTTTGTCCTAAATGGATTTGAATCACATGGAGTTTCTGGTCCAACGAGCAAGAGTTGTTTTCTGGTAAGAAGAGTCACTATTGCGCTCCCATTGTCATACACAGGGCAAATAGCACTGTCCTCTGTTCCCAGCATGTACAGTGTATTGGACTGAAGAGGATCTACTGTTCTTGTCAGTTTCCTAAGCAGAATTGAACTAGATATGGCCGTGTGTAGGAAGCACAGTTCTTTTGTTCTGAGCATGCTCACTGTTCTGGCCCTATAGGAAACACAGTAGAGTAGAAGAGTGATCGTTTCTCAAAAGTAGAGTGTGTTTCTTGTAAGGCGAGCTAGCGTTTGTTTTCCAGTTCTAAATGGAGTTGAATCACATGCAGTTTCTGGTCCTACGAGCAAGTGTCGTTTTCTGGTAGGAAAGTCACTATTGTGCTCCCATTGCCACACACAGTGCAAATAGCACTCGCGTCTGTTCCCAGCCAGTACACTGTTTTGGACTGAAGAGGAGCTACTGTTCTTGTCAGTTTCCTAAGCAGAGATGAACTAGAAATGGCCCGTGTGTGTAGGAAGCACAGTTCTTTTGTTCTGAGCAAGCTCATTTTTCGGACCCCATAGGAAACACATTAGAGTAGAAGAGTGCTCTTTTCTAAAAAGCAGAGTGTGTTTCTTGTAAGGAGAGCTTGCGTTTGTTTCCCAGTCCTAAATGGAGTTGAATCACATGCAGTTTCTCGTCCTACGAGCAAGAGCTGTTTTCTGGTAAGAAGAGTCACTATTGCGCTCCCACTGTCATACACAGGGCAAATAGCACTGGCGTCTGTTCCCAGCATGTACAGTGTACTGGACTGAAGAGGATCGACTGTTCTTGTCAGTTTCCTAAGAAGAGTTGGAATAGATATGGCCCGTGTGTGTAGGAAGCAAATTCTTTTGTTCTGAGCAAGCTCAATGTTCTGGCCATATAGGAAACACCTTAGAGTACAATAGTGCTCTTTTCTCAAAAGCAGAGTGTGTTTCTTGTAGGGCGAGCTAGCGTTTGTTTTCCAGTCCAAAATCAAGTTGAATCACATGCAGTTTCTGGTCCTACGAGCAAGGGATGTTTTCTGGTAAGGAAAATCACTATTGTGCTCCCTTTGCCATAAACAGTGCAAATAGCACTCGCGTCTGTTCCCATCAAGTACAGTGTATTGTACTGAAGAGGAGCTACTGTTCTTGTCAGTTTCCTAAGCAGAGTTGAACTATATATGGCCCGTGTGTGTAGGAAGCACAGTTGTTTTTTTCTGAGCAAGCTCGCTGTTCGGACCCAATAGGAAACACCGTAGAGTAGAAGAGTGCCCTTTTCTCAAAAGCATATTGTGTTTCTTGTAAGGCGAGCTAGCGTTTGTTTCCCTGTCCTAAATGGATTTGAATCACATGCAGTTTCTGGTCCAACGAGCAAGAGTTGTTTTCTGGTAAGAAGAGTCACTATTTTGCTCCCACGGTCATACACAGGGCAAATAGCACGGGCGTCTGGTCCCAGCAAATACAGTGTATTAGACTGAAGAGGAGCTACTGTTCTTGTCAGTTTCCTAAGCAGAGTTGAACTAGATATAGCCCGTGTGTAGGAAGCACAGTTCTTTTTTTCTGAGCAAGCTCACTGTTTTGGCCCTATAGGAAACACTGTAGAGTAGAAGAGTGCTCTTTTCTCAAAAGCAGAGTATGTTTCTTGTAAGGCGAGCTAGCGTTTGTTTCCCAGTCCTAAATGGAGTTGAATCACATGCCGTTTTTGGTCCTACAAGCAAGAGTTGTTTTCTGATAAGGAAAGTCACTATTGTGCTCCCATTGCCACACACAGTGCAAATAGCACTCACGTCTGTTCCCAGCCAGTACAGTGTATTGGACTGAAGAGGAGTTACTGTTCTTGTCAGTTTCCTAAGCAGAGTTGAACTAGATATGGCCGTGTGTAGGAAGCACAGTTCTTTTGTTCTGAGCAAGCTCACTGTTCTGGCCATAAAGGAAACACATTAGAGAAGAATAGTGCTCTTTTCTCAAAAGCAGAGTGTGTTTCTTTTAAGGCTAGCTATTGTTTGTTTCCCAGTCCTAAATGGAGCTGAATCCCATGCAGTTTCTGGTTTACGAGCAAGAGTTGTTTTCTGGTATCAAGAGTCACTATTGTGCTCCCATTGTCATACACAGGGCAAATAGCACTGGCGTCTGTTCCCAGCATGTACAGTGTATTGGACGGAAGAGGATCTACTGTTCTTGTCAGTTTCCTAAGCAGAATTGAACCAGCTATGGCCGTGTGTGTAGGAAGCACAGTTCTTTTCTTCTGAGCAAGCTCACTGTTCGGACCCCATAGGAAACACAGTTGAGTAGAAGAGTGCTCTTTTCTCAAAAGCAGAGTGTGTTGCTTGTAAGGCGAGCTAGCCTTTGTTTTCCAGTCCTAAATGCAGTTGAATCACAAGCAGTTGTTGGTCCCACGAGCAAGAGTTGTTTTCTGGTAATGAAAGTCACTATTGTGCTCCCATTGCCATGCACAGTGCAAAGAGCACTCGCGTCTGATCCCAGCTAGTACAATGTATTGTACTGAATAGGAGGTATTGTTCTTGTCAGTTTCCTAATCAGAGTTGAACTAGATATGGACTGTGTGTGTAGGAAGCACAGTTCTTTTGTTCTGAGCAAGCTCACTGTTCGGACCCAATAGGAAACACATTAGAGTAGAAGAGTGCTCTTTCCTAAAAAGCAGAGTTTGTTTTTTGTAAGGTGAGCTAGCGTTTGTTTCCCAGTCCTAAATGGAGTTGAATCACATGCAGTTTCTGGTCCTATGAGCAATAATTGTTTTCTGGTAAGAAGAGTCACTATTGTGCTCCCATTGTCATACAAAAAGCAAATAGCACTGTCGTCTGTTCCCAGCATGTACAGTGTATTGGACTGAAGAGGATCTACTGTTCTTGTCAGTTTCCTAAGCAGAATTGAACTAGATATGGCCGTGTGTGTAGGAAGCACAGTTCTTTTGTTCTGAGCAAGCTCACTGTTCTGGCCCTATAGGAAAAACAGTAGAGTAGAAGAGTGCTCTTTTCTCTAAAGCAGAGTGTGTTTCTTCTAAGGCGAGCTAGCGTTTGTTTCCCAGTCCTAAATGGAGTTGAATCACATGAAGTTTTTGGTCCTACAAGCAAGAGTTGTTTTCTGGTAAGGAAAGTCACTATTGTGCTCCCATTGCCACACACAGTGCAAATAGGCCTCGCGTCTGTTCCCATCAAGTACAGTGTATTGGACTGAAGAGGAGCTACTGTTCTTGTCAGTTTCCTAAGCAGAGTTGAACTAGATATGGCCCGTGTGTGTAGGAAGCACAGTTGTTTTGTTCTGAGCAAGCTCGCTGTTCGGACCGAATATGAAACACCGTAGAGTAGAAGAGTGCCCTTTTCTCAAAAGCATAGTGTGTTTCTTGTAAGGCGAGCTAGCGTTTATTTCTTTGTCCTAAATGGATTTGAATCACATGGAGTTTCTGGTCCAACGAGCAAGAGTTGTTTTCTGGTAAGAAGAGTCACTATTGCGCTCCCATTGTCATACACAGGGCAAATAGCACTGTCGTCTGTTCCCAGCATGTACAGTGTATTGGACTGAAGAGGATCTACTGTTCTTGTCAGTTTCCTAAGCAGAGATGAACTAGAAATGGCCCGTGTGTATAGGAAGCACAGTTCTTTTGTTCTGAGCATGCTCACTGTTCTGGCCCTATAGGAAACACAGTAGAGTAGAAGAGTGATCGTTTCTCAAAAGTAGAGTGTGTTTCTTGTAAGGCGAGCTAGCGTTTGTTTTCCAGTTCTAAATGGAGTTGAATCACATGCAGTTTCTGGTCCTACGAGCAAGTGTCGTTTTCTGGTAGGAAAGTCACTATTGTGCTCCCATTGCCACACACAGTACAAATAGCACTCGCGTCTGTTCCCAGCCAGTACACTGTATTGGACTGAAGAGGAGCTACTGTTCTTGTCAGTTTCGTAAGCAGAGTTGAACTAGAAATGGCCCGTGTGTGTAGGAAGCACAGTTCTTTTGTTCTGAGCAAGCTCATTTTTCGGACCCCATAGGAAACACATTAGAGTAGAAGAGTGCTCTTTTCTAAAAAGCAGAGTGTGTTTCTTGTAAGGAGAGCTTGCGTTTGTTTCCCAGTCCTAAATGGAGTTGAATCACATGCAGTTTCTCGTCCTACGAGCAAGAGCTGTTTTCTGGTAAGAAGAGTCACTATTGAGCTCCCACTGTCATACACAGGGCAAATAGCACTGGCGTCTGTTACCAGCATGTACAGTGTACTGGACTGAAGAGGATCGAATGTTCTTGTCAGTTTCCTAAGAAGAGTTGGAATAGATATGGCCCGTGTGTGTAGGAAGCACAGTTCTTTTGTTCTGAGCAAGCTCAATGTTCTGGCCATATAGGAAACACTTTAGAGTAGAATAGTGCTCTTTTCTCAAAAGCAGAGTGTGTTTCGTGTAAGGCGAGCTAGCGTTTGTTTTCCAGTCCAAAATCAAGTTGAATCACATGCAGTTTCTGGTCCTACGAGCAAGGGATGTTTTCTGGTAAGGAAAATCACTTTTGTGCTCCCTTTGCCATAAACAGTGCAAATAGCACTCGCGTCTGTTCCCATCAAGTACAGTGTATTGTACTGAAGAGGAGCTACTGTTCTTGTCAGTTTCCTAAGCAGAGTTGAACTAGATATGGCCCGTGTGTGTAGGAAGCACAGTTGTTTTTTTCTGAGCAAGCTCGCTGTTCGGACCCAATAGGAAACACCGTAGAGTAGAAGAGTGCCCTTTTCTCAAAAGCATAGTGTGTTCCTTGTAAGGCGAGCTAGCGTTTGTTTCCCTGTCCTAAATGGATTTGAATCACATGCAGTTTCTGGTCCAACGAGCAAGAGTTGTTTTCTGGTAAGAAGAGTCACTATTTTGCTCCCACGGTCATACACAGGGCAAATAGCACGGGCGTCTGGTCCCAGCAAATACAGTGTATTAGACTGAAGAGGAGCTACTGTTCTTGTCAGTTTCCTAAGCAGAGTTGAACTAGATATAGCGGTGTGTAGGAAGCACAGTTCTTTTTTTCTGAGCAAGCTCACTGTTTTGGCCCTATAGGAAACACTGTAGAGTAGAAGAGTGCTCTTTTCTCAAAATCAGAGTATGTTTCTTGTAAGGCGAGCTAGCGTTTGTTTCCCAGTCCTAAATGGAGTTGAATCACATGCCGTTTTTGGTCCTACAAGCAAGAGTTGTTTTCTGATAAGGAAAGTCACTATTGTGCTCCCATTGCCACACACAGTGCAAATAGCACTCACGTCTGTTCCCAGCCAGTACAGTGTATTGGACTGAAGAGGAGTTACTGTTCTTGTCAGTTTCCTAAGCAGAGTTGAACTAGATATGGCCTGTGTGTGTAGGAAACACAGTTCTTTTGTTTTGAGGAAGCTCACTTTTCGGACCCCATAGGAAACACATTAGAGTAGAAGAGTGCTCTTTGCTCAAAAGCAGAGTGTGTTTCTTGTAAGGGGAGCTTGCGTTTGTTTCCCAATCATAAATGGAGTTGAATCACATGCAGTTTCTGGTCCTACGAGCAAGAGCTGCTTTCTGGTAAGAAGAGTCACTATTGTGCTCCCATTGTCATACACAGTGCAAATAGCACTGTCGTCTGTTCCCAGCATGTACAGTGTATTGGACTGAAGGGGATCTACTGTTCTTGTCAGTTTACTAAACAGAATTGAACTAGATATGGCCGTGTGTGTAGGAAGCACAGTTTTTTTGTTCTGAGCAGGCTCACTGTTTTGGCCCTTTAGGAAACACAGAAGAGTAGAAAGTGTTCTTTTCTCAAAAGTAGAGTGTGTTTCTTGTAAGGCAAGCTAGCGTTTGTTTCCCAGTCCTAAATGGAGTTGAATCACATGCAATTTCTGGTCCTACGAGCAAGAGTTGTTTTCTGGTAAGAAGAGTCACTCTTGCGCTCCCATTGCCATACACAGTGCAAATAGCACTGGCGTCTGTCCCCAGCATGTACAGTGTATTGGACTGAAGAGGATCTACTGTTCTTTTCAGTTTCCCAAGCAGAGTTGAACTAGATATAGCCCGTGTGTGTAGGAAAAACAGCTCTTTTGTTCTGAGCAAGCTGAATGTTCGGACCCCATAGGAAACACAGTAGAGTAGAAGAGTGCTCTTTTCTCAAAAGCAGACTGTGTTTCTTGTAAGGCGAGCTAGCGTTTGTTTCCCAGTCCTAAATGGAGTTGAATCACATGCAGTTTCTGGTCCTTCGAGCAAGAGTTGTTTTTTGGTAAGAAGAGTCACTATTGTGCTCCCATTGTCATACACAAGGCATATAGCACTGGCGTCTGTTCCCAGCATGTACACTGTATTGGACTGAAGAGGATCTACAGTTCTTGTCGGTTTCCTAAGCAGAGTTGAACTAGATATGGCCGTGTGTGAAGGAAGCACAGTTCTTTTCTTCTGAGCAAGCTCACTGTTCTGGCCATAAAGGAAACACATGAGAGAAGAATAGTGCTCTTTTCTCAAAAGCAGAGTGTGTTTCTTTTAAGGCTAGCTATTGTTTGTTTCCCAGTCCTAAATGGAGCTGAATCCCATGCAGTTTCTGTTTTACGAGCAAGAGTTGTTTTCTGGTATCAAGAGTCACTATTGTGCTCACATTGTCATACACAGGGCAAATAGCACTGGCGTCTGTTCCCAGCATGTACAGTGTATTGGACGGAAGAGGATATACTGTTCTTGTCAGTTTCCTAAGCAGAATTGTACTAGCTATGGCCTTGTGTGTAGGAAGCACATTTCTTTTCTTCTGAGCAAGCTCACTGTTCGGACCCCATAGGAAATACAGTAGAGTGGAAGAGTGCCTTTTTATCAAAAGCAGAGTGTGTTTCTTGTAAGGCTAGCTAGCGTTTGTTTCCCAGTCCTAAATGGAGTTGAATCACATGCAGTTTCTGGTCCTACGAGCAAGAGTTGTTTTCTGGTAAGAAGAGTCACTAGTGTGCTCCCATTGTCATACACAGGGCATATAGCACTGGCATCTGTTCCCAGCATGTACAGTGTATTGGACTTAAGAGGATCTACTGTTCTTGTCAGTTTCCTAACCAAATTGATCTAGATATTGCCCGTGTGTGTAGGAAGCACAGTTCTTTTGTTCTGAGAAAGCTCACTGTTGTGGCCCTATAGGAAACACAGTAGAGTAGAAGAGTGCTCTTTTCTCTAAAGCAGAGTGTGTTTCTTCTAACGCGAAAGCGTTTGTTTCCCAGTCCTAAATGGAGTTGAATCACATGAAGTTTTTGGTCCTACAAGCAAGAGTTGTTTTCTGGTAAGGAAAGTCACTATTGTGTTCCCATTGCCTCACACAGTGCAAATAGGACTCGCATCTGTTCCCATCAAGTACAGTGTATTGGACTGAAGAGGAGCTACTGTTCTTGTCAGTTTCCTAAGCAGAGTTGAACTAGATATGGCCTGTGTGTGTAGGAAGCACAGTTCTTTTGTTCTGAGCAAGCTCACTGTTCGGAGCCCAGAGGAAACACATTAGAGTAGAAGAGTGCTCTTTTCTCAAAACAGAGTGTGTTTCCTGTAAGGCGAGCTAGCGTTTGTTTCCCAGTCCTAAATGGGAATTGAATCACATGCATATTCTGGTCCTACAATTAAGAGTTGTTTTTTGGTAAAAAGAGTCACTATTGCGATCCCACTGTCATACACAGGGCAAATAGCACTGGCGTCTGTTCCCAGCATGTACAGTGTATTGGACTGAAGAGGAGCTACTGTTCTTGTCAGTTTCCTTAGCAGAGTTGAACTAGATATGGCCGTGTCTGTAGGAAGCACAGTTCTTTGGTTCTGAGCAAGCTCACTGTTCGGAACCCATAGGAAACATAGTAGAGTAGTAGAGTGCTCTTTTCTCAAAAGCAGAGTTTGTTTCTTTTAAGGCGAGCTAGCGTTTGTTTCCCAGTCCTAAATGGAGTTGAATCACATGCAGTTTTTGGTCCCACGAGCAAGAGTTGTTTTCTGGTAAGAAGAGTCACTATTGTGCTCCCATTGTCATACACAGGGCAAATAGCACTGGCGTCTGTTCCCAGCATGTACACTGTATTGGATTGAAGAGTATCCACAGTTCTTGTCTGTTTCCTAAGCAGAGTTGAACTAGCTATGGCCGTGTGTGTAGGAAGCACAGTTCTTTTGTTCTGAGCATGCTCACTGTTCTGGCCATATTAGAAACACATTAGAGTAGAATAGTGCTCTTTTATCAAAAGCAGAGTGTGTTTCTTGTAAGGCAAGCTAGCGTTTGTTTCCCAGTCCTAAATGGAGTTGAATCCCATGCAGTTTCTGGTCCTACGAGCAAGAGTTGTTTTCTGGTATCAAGAGTCACTATTGTGCTCCCATTGTCATACACAGGGCAAATAGCACTGGCATCGGTTCCCAGCATGTACAGTGTATTGGACTGAAGAGGATCTACTGTTCTTGTCAGTTTCCTAAGCAGTATTGAACTAGCTATGGCCGTGCGTGTAGGAAGCACAGTTCTTTTGTTCTGAGCAAGCTCACTGTTCGGACCACATAGGAAATACAGTAGAGTGGAAGAGTGCCCTTTTCTCAAAAGCAGAGTGTGTTTCTTGTAAGGCGAGCTAGCGTTTGTTTCCCAGTCCTAAATGGAGTTGAATCACATGCAGTTTCTGGTCCAACGAGCAAGAGTTGTTTTCTGGTAAGAAGAGACACTATTGTGCTCCCATTGCCACACACAGTGCAAATAGGACTCACGTCTGTTCCCATCAAGTACAGTGTATTGGACTGAAGAGGAGCTACTGTTCTTGTCATTTTCCTAAGCATAGTTGAACTAGATATGGCCCGTGTGTGTAAGAAGCACATTTCTTTTGTTCTGAGCAAGCTCGTTGTTCAGACCCCATAGGAAACACCTAAGAGTAGAAGAGTGCCCTTTTCTCAAAAGCATAGTGTGTTTCTTGTAAGGCGAGCTAGCGTTTGTTTCCCTGTCCTAAAGGGATTTGAATCACATGCAGTTTCTGGTCCAACGAGCAAGAGTTGTTTTCTGGTAAGAAGAGTCACTATTGCGCTCCCATTGTCATACACAGGGCAAATAGCACTGGCGTCTGTTCCCAGCATGTACAGTGTATTGGACTGAAGAGGATATACTGTTCTTGTCAGTCTCCTAAGCAGAGTTGAACTAGATATGCCCGTGTGTGTAAGAAGCACAGTTCTTTTGTTCTGAGCAAGCTCACTCTTCGGACCCAATAGGAAACACATTAGAGTAGAAGAGTGCTCTTTCCTAAAAAGCAGAGTTTGTTTTTTGTAAGGCGAGCTAGCGTTTGTTTGCCAGTCCTAAATGGAGTTGAATCACATGCAGTTTCTGGTCCTACGAGCAATAGTTGTTTTCTGGTAAGAAGAGTCACTATTGTGCTCCCATTGTCATACAAAAAGCAAATAGCACTGTCGTCTGTTCCCAGCATGTACAGTGTATTGGACTGAAGAGGATCTACTGTTCTTGTCAGTTTCCTAAGCAGAATTGAACTAGATATGGCCGTGTGTGTAGGAAGCACAGTTCTTTTGTTCTGAGCAAGCTCACTGTTCTGGCCCTATAGGAAACACAGTAGAGTAGAAGAGTGCTCTTTTCTCAAAAGCAGAGTGTGTTGCTTGTACGGCGAGCTAGCCTTTGTTTTCCAGGCCTAAATGCAGTTGAATCACATGCAGTTGTTGGACCCACGAGCAAGAGTTGTTTTCTGGTAAGGAAAGTCACTATTGTGCTCCCATTGCCGTGCACAGTGCAAAGAGCACTCGCGTCTGATCCCAGCTAGTACAATGTATTGTACTGAAGAGGAGGTATTGTTCTTGTCAGTTTCCTAAGCAGAGTTGAACTAGATATGGACTGTGTGTGTAGGAAGCACAGTTCTTTTGTTCTGAGCAAGCTCACTGTTCGGACCCCATAGGAAACACATTAGAGTAGAAGAGTGCTCTTTCCTAAAAAGAAGAGTTTGTTTTTTGTAAGTCGAGCTAGCGTTTGTTTCCCAGTCCTAAATGGAGTTGAATCACATGCAGTTTCTGGTCCTATGAGCAATAGTTGTTTTCTGGTAAGAAGAGTCACTATTGTGCTCCCATTGTCATACAAAAAGCAAATAGCACTGTCGTCTGTTCCCAGCATGTACAGTATATTGGACTGAAGAGGATCTACTGTTCTTGTCAGTTTCCTAAGCAGAATTGAACTAGATATGGCCGTGTGTGTAGGAAGCACAGTTCTTTTGTTCTGAGCAAGCTCACTGTTCTGGCCCTATAGGAAACACAGTAGAGTAGAAGAGTGCTCTTTTCTCAAAAGCAGAGTGTGTTGCTTGTAAGGCGAGCTAGCCTTTTTTTTCCAGTCCTAAATGGAGTTGAATCACATGCAGTTGTTGGTCCCACGAGCAAGAGTTATTTTCTGGTAAGGAAAGTCACTATTGTGCTCCCATTGCCATGCACAGTGCAAAGAGCACTCGCGTCTGATCCCAGCAAGTACAGTGTATTGTACTGAAGATTAGGTATTGTTCTTGTCAGTTTCCTAAGCAGAATTGAACTAGATATGGCCGTGTGTGTATGAAGCACAGTTCTTTTGTTCTGAGCAAGCTCACTCTTTTGGCCCTATAGGAAACACAGTAGAGTAGAAGAGTGCTCTTTTCTCAAAAGCAGAGTGTGTTTCTTGTATGGAGAGTTTATGTTTGTTTCCCAGTCCTAAATGGAGTTGAATCCCATGCAGTTTCTGGTCCTACGAGCAAGAGTTGTTTTCTGGTAAGAAGAGTCACTATTGCGCTTCCACTGTCATACACAGGGAAAATATCACTGGCGTCTGTTCCCAGCATGTAGAGTGTATTGGACTGAAGAGGAGCTACTGTTCTTGTCAGTTTCCTAAGCAGAGTTGAACTAGATATGGCCGTGTGTATAGGAAGCACAGTTCTTTTGTTCTGAGCAAGCTCACTGTTCGGACCCCATAGGAAACAGAGTAGAGTAGAAGAGTGCTCTTTTCTCAAAAGCAGAGTGTGTTTCTTGTAATGCGAGCTAGCGTTTGTTTCCCAGTCCTAAATGGGAATTGAATCACATACAGTTTCTGGTCTTACGAGCAAGAATTGTTTACTGGTAAGAAGAGTCACTATTGTGCTCCCACTGTCATACACAGGGCAAATAGCACTGGCGTCTGTTCCCAGCAAGTACAGTATATTGGACTGAAGAGGAGCTATTGTTCTTGTCAGTTTCCTAAGCAGAGTTGAACTAGATATGGCCCGTGTGTGTAGGAAGCACAGTTCTTTTGTTCTAAGAAAGCACGCTGTTCGGACCCCATAGAAAACACCGTAGAGTAGAAGAGTGCCCTTTTCTCAAAAGCATAGTGTGTTTCTTGCAAGGCGAGCTAGTGTTTGTTTCCCTGTCCTAAATGGATTTGAATCACATGCAGTTTCTGGTCCAACGAGCAAGAGTTGTTTTCTGGTAAGAAGAGTCACTATTGTGCTCCCATTGTCATACACAGGGCAAATAGCACTGGCGTCTGTTCCCAGCATGTACAGTGTATTGGACTGAAGAGGAGCTACTGTTTTTGTCAGTTTCCTAAGCAGAATTGAACTAGATATGGCCGTGTGTGTAGGAAGCACAGTTCTTTTGTTCTGAGCAACCTCACTGTTCGGACCCCATAGGAAACACAGTAGAGTAGAAGAGTGTTCTTTTCTCAAAAGCAGAGTGTATTTCTTGTAAGGCGAGCTAGCGTTTGTTTCCCAGTCCTAAATCACGTTGAATATCATGCAGTTTCTGGTTCTACGAGCAAGAATTGTTTTCTTTTAAGGAAAGTCACTATTGTGCTCCCATTGCCAAACACAGTGCAAATAGCACTCGTGTCTGTACCCAGCAAGTACAGTGTATTGGACTGAAGAGGAGCTAATGGTCTTGTCAGTTGCCTAAGCAGAGTTGAACTAGATATGGCCCGTGTGTAGGAAGCACAGTTCTTTTCTTCTGAGCAAGCTCACTGTTCGGACCCCATAGGAAACACAGTAGAGTAGAAGAGTGACCTTTTCTCAAAAGCAGAGTGTGTTTCCTGTAATGCGAGCTAGCGTTTGTTTCCCAGTATTAAATGGAGTTGAATCACATGCAGTTTCTGGTTCTATGAGCAAGAGTTGTTTTCTGGTAAGAAGAGTCACTATTGCGCTCCCATTGTCATACACAGGGCAAATAGCACTCGCGTCTGTTCCCAGCAAGTACAGTGTATTGGACTGAAGAGGATCTACTGTTCTTGTCAGTTTCCTAAGCAGAGTTGAACTAGATATGGCCTGTGTGTGTAGGAAGCACAGTTCTTTTGTTCTCAGCAATCTCACTGTTCGGATCCCATATTAAACACAGTAGAATAGAAGAGTGTTCTTTTCTCAAAAGCAGAGTGTGTTTCTTGTAAGGCAAGCTAGTGTTTGTTTCCCAGTCAGAAATGGAGTTGAATCCCATGCAGTTTCTGGTCCTACGAGCAAGAGTTTTTTTCTGGTAAGAAGAGTCACTATTGCATTCCCATTGCCATACACAGTGCAAAGAGCACTCGCGTCTGTTCTCAGCAAGTACAGTTTATTGGACTGAAGAGGATCTACTATTCTTGTCAGCTTCCTAAGAAGAATTGAACTAGATATGGCCGAGTGTGTAGGAAGCACAGTTCTTTTGTTCTGAGCAAGCTCACTGTTCTGGCCTTTTTAGGAAACACAGTAGAGTAGAAGAGTGCTCTTTTCTAAAAAGCAGAGTGTGTTTCTTGTAAGGCGAGCTAGCGTTTGTTTCCCAGAACTAAATGGAGTTGAATCCCATGCAGTTTTTCGTCCTATGAGCAAGAGTTGTTTTCTGGTAAGAAGAGTCACTATTGCGCTCCCATTGCCATACACACTGCAAATAGCACTCGCGTCTGTTCCCAGCAAGTAATGTGTATTGGACTGAAGAGGAGCTACTGTTCTTGTCAGATTCCTAAGCAGAGTTGAACTAGATATGGCCCGTGTGTGCAGGAAGCACAGTTCTTTTGTTCTGAGCAAGCTCACTTTTCTGACCCCATAGGAAACACATTAGAGTAGAAGAGTGCTCTTTTCTCAAAAGCAGAGTGTATTTCTTGTAAGGACAGCTTGAGTTTGATTCCCAGTCCTAAATGGAGTTGAATCACATGCAGTTTCTGGTCCTACGAGCAAGAGCTGTTTTCTGGTAAGAAGAGTCACTATTGTGCTCCGATTGTCATACACAGTGCAAATAGCACTGGCGTCTGTTCCCAGCATGTACAGTGTATTGGACTGAAGGGGATCTACGGTTCTTGTCAGTTTCCTAAGCAGAATTGAACTAAATATGGCCCTGTGTGTAGGAAGCACAGTTTTTTTGTTCTGAGCAAGCTCACTGTTTTGGCCCTATAGGAAACACAGCAGAGTAGAAGAGTGTTCTTTTCTCAAAAGTAGAGTGTGTTTCTTGTAAGGCGAGTTAGCATTTGTTTCCCAGTCCTAAATGGAGTTGAATCACATGCAGTTTTTGGTCCCATGAGCAAGAGTTGTTTTCTGGTAAGAAGAGTCACTATTGCGCTCCCATTGTCATACACAGGGCAAATAGCACTGGCGTCTGTTCCCAGCATGCACACTGTATTGGATTGAAGAGTATCTACTGTTCTTGTCAGTTTCCTAAGCAGAGTTAAACTAGCTATGGCCGTGTGTGTAGGAAGCACAGTTCTTTTGTTCTGAGCAAGCTCACTGTTCTGGCCATATAGGAAACACATTAGAGTAGAACAGTGCTCTTTTCTCAAAAGCAGAGTGTGTTTCTTGTAAGGCGAGCTAGCGTTTGTTTCCCAGTCCTAAATGGAGTTGAATCCCATGCAGTTTCTGGTCCTTCGAGCAAGAGATGTTTTCTGGTATCAAGAGACACTATTGTGCTCCCATTGTCATACACAGGGCAAATAGCACTGGCGTCGGTTCCCAGCATGTACAGTGTATTGGACGGAAGAGGATCTACTGTTCTTGTCAGTTTCCTAAGCAGAATTGAACTAGCTATGTCTGTGTGTGTAGGAAGCATAGTTCTTTTCTTCTGAGCAAGCTCACTGTTCGGACCCCATAGGAAATACAGTAAAGTGGAAGAGTGCCCTTTTCTAAAAAGCAGAGTGTGTTCCTTGTAAGGCGAGATAGCGTTTGTTTCTCAGTCCTAAATGGAGTTGAATCACATGCAGTTTCTGGTCCTACGAGCAAGAGTTTTTTCTGGTAATAAGAGTCACTATTGTGCTCCCATTGTCATACTCAGGGCAAATAGCACTGCCCTCTGTTCCCAGGATGTACAGTGTATTGGACTGAAGAGGATCTACTGTTCTTGTCAGGTTCCTAAGCAGAGTTGAACTAGATATGGCCCATGTGTGTAGGAAGCACAGTTCTTTTCTACTCAGCAAGCTCACTGTTCTGGCCCTATAGGAAACACAGTAGAGTAGAAGAGTGCTCTTTCCTCAAAAGCAGAGTGTGTTTCTTGGAAGGCGAGCTAGCGTTTGTTTCCCAGTCATAAATGGAGTTGAAATACACTTGCAGTTTCTGGTCTTACGAGCAAGAGTTCTTTTCTGGTTTTGAAGAGTCACTATTGTGCTCCCTTTGCCAAACACCGTGCAAATAGCCCTCGCGTCTGTTCCCAGCAAGCACAGTGTATTGGACTGAAGAGGAGCATCTGTTCTTGTCAGTTTCCTAAGCAGAGTTGAACGAGATATGGCCCATGTGTGTAGGAAGCACAGTTCTTTTGTACTCAGCAAGCTCACTGTTCTGGCCCTATAGGAAACACAGTAGAGTAGAAGAGTGCGCTTTCCTCAAAAGCTGAGTGTGTTTTTTGTAAGGCGAGCTAGCGTTTGTTTCGCAGTCCTAAATGGAGTTGAATCACATGCAGTTTCCATTCCTACGAGCAAGAGTTGTTTTCTGGTAAGGAAAGTCACTCTTGCACTCCCATTGCCATACACAGTGCAAATAGCACTCGCGTCTGTTCCCAGCAAGTACAGTGTATTGGACTGAAGAGGATCTACTGTTCTTGTCAGTTTCCTAAGCAGAATTGAACTAGATATGGCCCGTGTGTGTAGGAAGCACAGTTCTTTTGTTCTGAGCAAGCTCACTGTTTGGACCCAATAGGAAACACAGTAGAGTAGAAGAGTGCTCTTTTCTCAAAAGCAGAGTGTGTTTCTTGTAAGGCGAGCTAGCGATTGTTTCCCAGTCCTAAATGGAGTTGAATCACATGCAGTTTCTGGTCCTACGAGCAAGAGTTGTTTTCTGGTAAGAAGAGTCACTATTGTGCTCCCATTGTCATACACAGTGCAAATAGCCCTCGCGTCTGTTCCCAGCAAGTACAGTGTATTGGACTGAAGAGGAGCTACTGTTTTTGTCAGTTTCCTAAGCAGAGTTGAACTAGATATGACCTGTGTGTGTAGGAAGCACAGTTCTTTTGTTCTGAGCAAGCTCACTGTTCTAGCCTTATAGGAAACACAGTAGAGTAGAAGAGTGGTCTTTTCTCAAAAGCAGAGTGGGTTTCTTGTAAGGAGAGCTATCGCTTGTTTCCCAGTCCTAAATGGAGTAGAATCACATCCAGTTTCTGGTCCTACGAGCAAGAGTTTTTTCTGGTAATAAGAGTCACTATTGCGCTCCCATTGTCATACACAGGGCAAATAGCACAGGCCTCTGTTCCCAGCATGTACAGTGTATTGGACTGAAATGGATCTACTATTCTTGTCAGTTTCCTAAGCAGAGTTGAACTAGATATGGACCATGTGTGTAGGAAGCACAGTTCTTTTGTACTCAGCAAGCTCACTGTTCTGGCCTTATAGGAAACACAGTAGAGTAGAAGAGTGCTCTTTCCTCAAAAGCAGAGTGTGTTACTTGTAAGGCGAGCTAGCGTTTGTTTCCCAGTCCTAAATGGAGTTGAATCACATGCAGTTTCCATTCCTACGAGCAAGAGTTGTTTTCTGGTAAGGAAAGTCACTATTGGGCTCCCATTGCCGTACACAGTGCAAATAGCACTCGCGTCTGTTCCCAGCAAGTACAGTGTATTGGACTGAAGAGGAGCTACTGTTCTTGTCAGTTTCCTAAGCAGAATTGAACTAGTTATGGCCCGTGTGTAGGAAGAACAGTTCTTTTGTTCTGAGCAAGCTCACTGTTTGGACCCCATAGGAAACACAGTAGAGTAGAAGAGTGGTCTTTTCTCAAAAGCAGAGTGTGTTTCTTGTAAGGCGAGCTAGCGTTTGTTTCCCAGTCCTAAATAGAGTTGAATCACATGCAGTTTCTGGTCATACGAGCAAGAGTTGTTTTCTAGTAAGAAGAGTCACTATTGCGCTCCCATTGTCACACATAGGGCAAATAGCACTGGCGTCTGTTCCCAGCATGTACAGTCTATTGGACTGAAGAGGTTCTACTGTTCTTGTCAGTTTCCTAAGCAGAATTGAACAAGATATGGCCCGTGTGTGTAGAAGCACAGTTCTTTTGTTGTGAGCAAGCTCACATTTCGAACCCCATAGGAAACACAGTAGAGTAGAAGAGTGCTCTTTTCTCAAAAGCAGAGTGTGTTTCTTGTAAGGCGAGCTAGCATTTGTTTCCCAGTCCTAAATGGAGTTGAAATACACTTGCAGTTTCTGGTCTTACGAGCAAGAGTTCTTTTCTGGTTTTGAAGAGTCACTATTGTGCTCCCTTTGCCATACACCGTGCAAATAGCCCTCGCGTCTGTTCCCAGCAAGTGCAGTGTATTGGACTGAAGAGGAGCAACTGTTCTTTTCAGTTTCCTAAGCAGAGTTGAACGAGATATGGCCCATGTGTGTAGGAAGCACAGTTCTTTTGTACTCAGCAATCTCACTGTTCTGGCCCTATAGGAAACACAGTAGAGTAGAAGAGTGCTCTTTCCTCAAAAGCAGAGTGTGTTTTTTGTAAGGCGAGCTAGCGTTTGTTTTGCAGTCCTAAATGGAGTTGAATCACATGCAGTTTCCATTCCTACGAGCAAGAGTTGTTTTCTGGTAAGGAAAGTCACTATTGAGCTCCCATTGCCATACACAGTGCAAATAGCACTCGCGTCTGTTCCCAGCAAGTACAGTGTATTGGACTGAAGAGGAGCTACTGTTCTTGTCAGTTTCCTAAGCAGAATTGAACTAGTTATGGCCCGTGTGTGTAGGAAGTGCAGTTCTTTTGTTCTGAGCTAGCTCATATTTGGAACTCCATAGGAAACACAGTAGATTAGATGAGTGCATTTTTCTCAAAAGCAGAGTGTGTTTCTTGTAAGGCGAGCTAGCGTTTGTTTCCCAGTCCTAAATGGAGTTGAAATACACATGCAGTTTCTGGTCTTATGAGCAAAAGTTCTTTTCTGGTTTTGAAGATTCACTATTGTGCTCCCTTTGCCATACACAGTGCAAATAGCCCTCGCGTCTGTTCCCAGCAAGTACAGTGTATTGGACTGAAGAGGAGCAACTGTTCTTGTCAGTTTCCTAAGCAGAGTTGAACGAGATATGGCCCATGTGTGTAGGAAGCACAGTTCTTTTGTACTCAGCAAGCTCACTGTTCTGGCCCTATAGGAATCACAGTAGAGTAGAAGAGTGCTCTTTCCTCAAAAGCAGAGTGTGTTTTTTGTAAGGCGAGCTAGCGTTTGTTTCGCAGTCCTAAATGGAGTTGAATCACATGCAGTTTCCATTCCTACGAGCAAGAGTTGTTTTCTGGTAAGGAAAGTCACTCTTGCACTCCCATTGCCATACATAGTGCAAATAGCACTCGCGTCTGTTCCCAGCAAGTACAGTGTATTGGACTGAAGAGGAGCTACTGTTCTTGTCAGTTTCCTATGCAGAATTGAACTAGATATGGCCCGTGTGTGTAGGAAGCCCAGTTCTTTTGTTCTGAGCAAGCTCACTGTTTGGACCCCATAGGAAACACAGTAGAGAAGAAAAGTGCTCTTTTCTCAAAAGCAGAGTGTGTTTCTTGTAAGGCGAGCTAGCGATTGTTTCCCATTCCTAAATGGAGTTGAATCACATGCAGTTTCTGGTCCTATGAGCAAGAGTTGTTTTCTGGTAAGAAGAGTCACTATTGTGCCCCCTTTGCCTTACACAGTGCAAATAGCACTGGCGTCTGTACCCAGCATGTACAGTGTATTGGACTGAAGAGGATCTACTGTTCTTGTCAGTTTCCTAAGCAGAATTGAACTAGACATGGCCCGTGTGTGTAGGAAGCACAGTTCTTTTGTTCTGAGCAAGCTCACTGTTCTGGCCCTATAGGAAACACAGTAGAGTAGAAGAGTGCTCTTTCCTCAAAAGCAGAGTGTGTTTCTTGTAAGGCGAGCTAGCGTTTGTTTCCCAGTCCTAAAAGGAGTTGAATCACATGCAGTTTCTGGTCCTACGATCAAGAGTTTTTTTTGGTAATAGGAATCACTATTGCGCTCCCATTGTCATTCTCAGGGCAAATAGCACTGGCCTCTGTTCCCAGCATGTACAGTTTATTGGACTGAAGAGGATCTACTGTTCTTGTCAGGTTCCTATGCAGGGTTGAACTAGATATGGCCCATGTGTGTAGGAAGCACAGTTCTTTTGTACTCAGCAAGCTCACTGTTCTGGCCTTACAGGAAACACAGTAGAGTAGAAGAGTGCTCTTTCCTCAAAAGCAGAGTGTGTTTATTGTAAGGCGAGCTAGCGTTTGTTTCCTAGTCCTAAATGGAGTTGAATCACATGCAGTTTCCATTCCTACGAGCAAGAGTTGTTTTCTGGTAAGGAAAGTCACTATTGAGCTTCCATTGCCATACACAGTGCAAATAGCACTCGCGTCTGTTCCCAGCAAGTACAGTGTATTGGACTGAAGAGGAGCTACTGTTCTTGTCAGTTTCCTAAGCAGAATTGAACTAGTTATGGCCCGTGTGTGTAGGAAGCCCAGTTCTTTTGTTCTGAGCAAGCTCACTGTTTGGACCCCATAGGAAACACAGTAGAGTAGAAGAGTGCTCTTTTCTCAAAAGCAGAGTGTGTTTCTTGTAAGGCGAGCTAGCGATTGTTTCCCATTCCTAAATGGAGTTGAATCACATGCAGTTTCTGGTCCTATGAGCAAGAGTTGTTTTCTGGTAAGAAGAGTCACTATTGTGCCCCCTTTGCCTTACTCAGTGCAAATAGCACTGGCGTCTGTACCCAGCATGTACAGTGTATTGGACTGAAGAGGATCTACTGTTCTTGTCAGTTTCCTAAGCAGAATTGAACTAGATATGGCCCGTGTGTGTAGGAAGCACAGTTCTTTTGTTCTGAGCAAGCTCACTGTTCTGGCCCTATAGGAAACACAGTAGAGTAGAAGAGTGCTCTTTCCTCAAAAGCAGAGTGTGTTTCTTGTAAGGCGAGCTAGCGTTTGTTTCCCAGTCCTAAATGGAGTTGAATCACATGCAGTTTCTGGTCCTACGATCAAGAGTTTTTTTTGGTAATAGGAATCACTATTGCGCTCCCATTGTCATACTCAGGGCAAATAGCACTGGCCTCTGTTCCCAGCATGTACAGTTTATTGGACTGAAGAGGATCTACTGTTCTTGTCAGGTTCCTATGCAGGGTTGAACTAGATATGGCCCATGTGTGTAGGAAGCACAGTTCTTTTGTACTCAGCAAGCTCACTGTTCTGGCATACAGGAAACACAGTAGAGTAGAAAAGTGCTCTTTCCTCAAAAGCAGAGTGTGTTTATTGTAAGGCGAGCTAGCGTTTGTTTCCTAGTCCTAAATGGAGTTGAATCACATGCAGTTTCCATTCCTACGAGCAAGAGTTGTTTTCTGGTAAGGAAAGTCACTATTGAGCTCCCATTGCCATACACAGTGCAAATAGCACTCGCGTCTGTTCCCAGCAAGTACAGTGTATTGGACTGAAGAGGAGCTACTGTTCTTGTCAGTTTCCTAAGCAGAATTGAACTAGTTATGGCCCGTGTGTGTAGGAAGCGCAGTTCTTTTGTTCTGAGCTAGCTCACATTTGGAACACCATAGGAAACACAGTAGATTAGATGAGTGCATTTTTCTCAAAAGCAGAGTGTGTTTCTTGTAAGGCGAGCTAGCGTTTGTTTCCCAGTCCTAAATGGAGTTGAAATACACATGCAGTTTCTGGTCTTACGAGCAAAAGTTCTTTTCTGGTTTTGAAGATTCACTATTGTGCTCCCTTTGCCATACACAGTGCAAATAGCCCTCGCGTCTGTTCCCAGCAAGTACAGTGTATTGGACTGAAGAGGAGCAACTGTTCTTGTCAGTTTCCTAAGCAGAGTTGAACGAGATATGGCCCATGTGTGTAGGAAGCACAGTTCTTTTGTACTCAGCAAGCTCACTGTTCTGGCCCTATAGGAATCACAGTAGAGTAGAAGAGTGCTCTTTCCTCAAAAGCTGAGTGTGTTTTTTGTAAGGCGAGCTAGCGTTTGTTTCGCAGTCCTAAATGGAGTTGAATCACATGCAGTTTCCATTCCTACGAGCAAGAGTTGTTTTCTGGTAAGGAAAGTCACTCTTGCACTCCCATTGCCATACATAGTGCAAATAGCACTCGCGTCTGTTCCCAGCAAGTACAGTGTATTGGACTGAAGAGGAGCTACTGTTCTTGACAGTTTCCTAAGCAGAATTGAACTAGATATGGCCCGTGTGTGTAGGAAGCCCAGTTCTTTTGTTCTGAGCAAGCTCACTGTTTGGACCCCATAGGAAACACAGTAGAGTAGAAGAGTGCTCTTTTCTCAAAAGCAGAGTGTGTTTCTTGTAAGGCGAGCTAGCGATTGTTTCCCATTCCTAAATGGAGTTGAATCACATGCAGTTTCTGGTCCTATGAGCAAGAGTTGTTTTCTGGTAAGAAGAGTCACTATTGTGCCCCCTTTGCCTTACACAGTGCAAATAGCACTGGCGTCTGTACCCAGCATGTACAGTGTATTGGACTGAAGAGGATCTACTGTTCTTGTCAGTTTCCTAAGCAGAATTGAACTAGATATGGCCCGTGTGTGTAGGAAGCACAGTTCTTTTGTTCTGAGCAAGCTCACTGTTCTGGCCCTATAGGAAACACAGTAGAGTAGAAGAGTGCTCTTTCCTCAAAAGCAGAGTGTGTTTCTTGTAAGGCAAGCTAGCGTTTGTTTCCCAGTCCTAAATGGAGTTGAATCACATGCAGTTTCTGGTCCTACGATCAAGAGTTTTTTTTGGTAATAGGAATCACTATTGCGCTCCCATTGTCATACTCAGGGCAAATAGCACTGGCCTCTGTTCCCAGCATGTACAGTTTATTGGACTAGAGGATCTACTGTTCTTGTCAGGTTCCTATGCAGGGTTGAACTAGATATGGCCCATGTGTGTAGGAAGCACAGTTCTTTTGTACTCAGCAAGCTCACTGTTCTGGCCTTACAGGAAACACAGTAGAGTAGAAGAGTGCTCTTTCCTCAAAAGCAGAGTGTGTTTATTGTAAGGCGAGCTAGCGTTTGTTTCCTAGTCCTAAATGGAGTTGAATCACATGCAGTTTCCATTCCTACGAGCAAGAGTTGTTTTCTGGTAAGGAAAGTCACTATTGAGCTTCCATTGCCATACACAGTGCAAATAGCACTCGCGTCTGTTCCCAGCAAGTACAGTGTATTGGACTGAAGAGGAGCTACTGTTCTTGTCAGTTTCCTAAGCAGAATTGAACTAGTTATGGCCCGTGTGTGTAGGAAGCCCAGTTCTTTTGTTCTGAGCAAGCTCACTGTTTGGACCCCATAGGAAACACAGTAGAGTAGAAGAGTGCTCTTTTCTCAAAAGCAGAGTGTGTTTCTTGTAAGGCGAGCTAGCGATTGTTTCCCATTCCTAAATGGAGTTGAATCACATGCAGTTTCTGGTCCTATGAGCAAGAGTTGTTTTCTGGTAAGAAGAGTCACTATTGTGCCCCCTTTGCCTTACACAGTGCAAATAGCACTGGCGTCTGTACCCAGCATGTACAGTGTATTGGACTGAAGAGGATCTACTGTTCTTGTCAGTTTCCTAAGCAGAATTGAACTAGATATGGCCCGTGTGTGTAGGAAGCACAGTTCTTTTGTTCTGAGCAAGCTCACTGTTCTGGCCCTATAGGAAACACAGTAGAGTAGAAGAGTGCTCTTTCCTCAAAAGCAGAGTGTGTTTCTTGTAAGGCGAGCTAGCGTTTGTTTCCCAGTCCTAAATGGAGTTGAATCACATGCAGTTTCTGGTCCTACGATCAAGAGTTTTTTTTGGTAATAGGAATCACTATTGCGCTCCCATTGTCATACTCAGGGCAAATAGCACTGGCCTCTGTTCCCAGCATGTACAGTTTATTGGACTGAAGAGGATCTACTGTTCTTGTCAGGTTCCTATGCAGGGTTGAACTAGATATGGCCCATGTGTGTAGGAAGCACAGTTCTTTTGTACTCAGCAAGCTCACTGTTCTGGCCTTACAGGAAACACAGTAGAGTAGAAGAGTGCTCTTTCCTCAAAAGCAGAGTGTGTTTATTGTAAGGCGAGCTAGCGTTTGTTTCCTAGTCCTAAATGGAGTTGAATCACATGCAGTTTCCATTCCTACGATCAAGAGTTGTTTTCTGGTAAGGAAAGTCACTATTGAGCTTCCATTGCCATACACAGTGCAAATAGCACTCGCGTCTGTTCCCAGCAAGTACAGTGTATTGGACTGAAGAGGAGCTACTGTTCTTGTCAGTTTCCTAAGCAGAATTGAACTAGTTATGGCCCGTGTGTGTAGGAAGCGCAGTTCTTTTGTTCGGAGCTAGCTCACATTTGGAACTCCATAGGAAACACAGTAGATTAGATGAGTGCATTTTTCTCAAAAGCAGAGTGTGTTTCTTGTAAGGCGAGCTAGCGTTTGTTTCCCAGTCCTAAATGGAGTTGAAATACACATGCAGTTTCTGGTCTTACGAGCAAAAGTTCTTTTCTGGTTTTGAAGAGTCACTATTGTGCTCCCTTTGCCATACACAGTGCAAATAGCCCTCGCGTCTGTTGCCAGCAAGTACAGTGTATTGGACTGAAGAGGAGCTACTGTTCTTGTCAGTTTCCTAAGCAGAGTTGAAAGAGATATGGCCCATGTGTGTAGGAAGCACAGTTCTTTTGTACTCAGCAAACTCACTGTTCTGGCCCTATAGGAAACACAGTAGAGTAGAAGAGTGCTCTTTCCTCAAAAGCAGAGTGTGTTTTTTATAAGGCGAGCTAGCGTTTGTTTCGCAGTCCTAAATGGAGTTGAATCACATGCAGTTTCCGTTCCTATGAGCAAGAGTTGTTTTCTGGTAAGGAAAGTCACTCTTGCACTCCCATTGCTATACACAGTACAAATAGCACTCGCGTCTGTTCCCAGCAAGTACAGTGTATTGGACTGAAGAGGAGCTACTGTTCTTGTCAGTTTCCTAAGCAGAATTGAACTAGATATGGCCCGTGTGTGTAGGAAGCACAGTTCTTTTGTTCTGAGCAAGCTCACTGTTTGGATCCCATAGGAAACACAGTAGAGTAGAAGAGTGCTCTTTTCTCAAAAGCAGAGTGTGTTTCTTGTAAGGCGAGCTAGCGTTTGTTTCCCAGTCCTAAATGGAGTTGAATCACATGCATTTTCTGGTCCAACGAGCAAGAGTTTTTTCTGGTAATAAGAGTCACTATTACGCTCCCATTGTCATACTCAGGGCAAATAGCACTGGCATCTGTTCCCAGGATGTACAGTGTATTGGACTGAAGAGGATCTACTGTTCTTGTCAGGTTCCTAAGCAGAGTTGAACTAGATATGGCCCATGTGTGTAAAAAGCACATATATTTTGTACTCAGCAAGCTCACTCTTCTGGCCCTATAGGAAACACAGTAGAGTAGAAGAGTGCTCTTTCCTCAAAAGCAGAGTGTGTTTTTTGTAAGGCGAGCTAGTGTTTGTTTCGCAGTCCTAAATGGAGTTGAATCACATGCAGTTTCCGTTCCTACGAGCAAGAGTTGTTTTCTGGTAAGGAAAGTCACTCTTGCACTCCCATTGCATACACAGTGCAAATAACACTCGCTTCTGTTCCCAGCAAGTACAGTGTATTGGACTGAAGAGGAGCTACTGTTCTTGTCAGTTTCCTAAGCAGAATTGAACTAGATATGGCCTGTGTGTAGGAAGCACAGTTCTTTTGTTCTGACAAAGCTCACTGTTTGGACCCCATAGGAAACACAGTAGAGTAGAAGAGTGCTCTTTTCTCAAAAGCAGAGTGTATTTCTTGTAAGGCGAGCTAGCGTTTGTTTCCCAGTCCTAAATGGAGTTGAATCACCTGCAGTTTCTGGTTCTACGAGCAAGAGTTGTTTTCTGGTAAGGAAAGTCACTATTGCGCTCCCATTGCCATACACAGTGCGAATCGCACTGGCGTCTGTACCCAGCATGTACAGTGTATTGGACTGAAGAGGATCTACTGTTCTTGTCAGTTTTCTAAGCAGAATTGAACTAGATATGGCCCGTGTGTGTAGGAAGCACAGTTCTTTTGTTCTGAGCAAGCTCACTGTTCTAGCCCTATAGGAAACACAGTAGAGTAGAAGAGTGCTCTTTTCTCAAAAGCAGAGTGTGTTTCTTGTAAGGTGAGCTCGCGTTTGTTTCCCAGTCCTAAATGGAGTTGAATCACATGCAGTTTCTGGTCCTACGAGCAAGAGTTTTTTTCTGGTAATAAGAGTCACTATTGCGCTCCCATTGTCATACACAGGGCAAATAGCACTGGCCTCTGTTCCCAGCATGTACAGTGTATTGGACTGAAGAGGATCTACTGTTCTCGTCAGGTTCCTAAGCAGAGTTGAACTAGATATGGCCCGTGTGTGTAGGAAGCACAGTTCATTTGTACTCAGCAAGCTCACTGTTCTGGCCCTATAGGAAACACAATAGAGTAGAAGAGTGCTCTTTCCTCAAAAGCAGAGTGTGTTTTTGTAAGGCGAGCTAGCGTTTGTTTCGCAGTCATAAATGGAGTTGAATCACATGCAGTTTCCGTTCCTACGAGCAAGAGTTGTTTTCTGGTAAGGAAAGTCACTATTGCGCTCCCATTGCCATACACAGTGCAAATAGCACTCGCGTCTGTTCCCAGCAAGTACAGTGTATTGTACTGAAGAGGAGCTACTGTTTTTGTCAGGTTCCTAAGCAGAATTGAACTAGATATGGCCCGTGTGTGTAGGAAGCACAGTTCTTTTGTTCTGAGCAAGCTCACTGTTTGGACCCCATAGGAAAAACAGTAGAGTAGACGAGTGCTCTTTTATCAAAAGCAGAGTGTGTTTCTTGAAAGGCGAGCTAGCGTTTGTTTCCCAGTATTAAATGGAGTTGAATCACATGCAGTTTCTGGTCCTATGAGCAAGAAATTTTTCTCATAATAAGAGTCACTATTGTGCTCCCATTGCCACACTCAGTGCAAGTACCACTGGCGTCTGTACCCAGCATGTACAGTGTATTGGAATGAAGAGGATCTACTGTTCTTGTCAGTTTCCTAAGCAGAGTTGAACTAGATATGGCCTGTGTGTGTAGGAAGCACAGTTCTTTTGTTCTGAACAAGCTCACTGTTCGGACCCCATAGGAAACACAGTAGAGTAGAAGAGTGCTCTTTTCTCAAAAGCAGAGTGTGTTTCTTGTAAGGCGAGCTAGCGTTTGTTTCCCAGTTCTAAATGGAGTTGAATCAAATGCAGTTTTTGGTCCTACGAGCAAGAGTTGTTTTCTGGTAAGAAGAGTCACTATTGCACTCCCTTTGCCATACATAGTGCAAATAGCCCTCTCGTCTGTTCCCAGCAAGTACAGTGTATTGGACTGAAGAGGAGCTACTGTTCTTGTCAGTTTCCTAAGCAGAGTTGAACTAGATATGGCCCGTGTGTGTAGGAAGCACAGTTCTTTTGTTCTCAGCAAGCTCACTGTTCGGACCCCATAGAAAACACAGTAGAGTAGACGAGTGCTCTTTTCTCAAAAGCAGAGTGTGTTTCTTGTAAGGCGAGCTAGCGTTTGTTTCCCAGTCCTAAATGGAGTTGAATCAAATGCAGTTTTTGGTCCTACGAGCAAGAATTGTTTTCTGGTAATAAGAGTCACTATTGTGCTCCCATTGCCATACATATTACAAATAACACTCGCATCTGTTTCCAGCAAGTACAGTGTACTGGTCTGAAGAGGAGCTACTGTTCATGTCAGTTTTCTAAGCAAAGTTGAACTAAATAAGGCCCGTGTGTGTAGGAAGGACAGTTCTTTTGTTATGAGCAAGCTCACTGTTCGAACCCCATAGGAAACACAGTAGAGGGAAGAGTGCTATTTTCTCAAAAGCAGAGTGTGTTTCTTGTAAGGCGAGCTAGCGTTTGTTTCCCAGTAATAAATGGAGTTGAAATACACATGCAGTTTCTGGTGCTATCAGCAAGAGATGTTTTCTGGTTAGAAGAGTCACTATTCCTCTCCCTTTGCCATACACAATGCAAATAGCCCTCGCGTCTGTTCCCAGCAAGTACAGTGTATTGGACTGAAGAGGAGCTACTGTTCTTGTCAGTTTCCTAAGCAGAATTGAACAAGATATGGCCCGTGTGTGTAGGAAGCACAGTTCTTTTGTTCTGAGCAAGCTCACATTTCGAACCCCATAGAAAACACAGTAGAGTAGAAGAGTGCATTTTTCTCAAAAGCAGAGTGTATTTCTTGTAAGGCGAGCTAGCGTTTGTTTCCCAATCCTAAATGGAGTTGAAATACACATGCAGTTTCTGCTCCTACGAGCAAGAGTTGTTTTCCGGTAAGAAGGGTCAATATTGCGCTCACTTTGCCATACACAGTGCAAATAGCCCTCGCGTCTGTTCCCAGCAATTACAGTGTATTGGACTGAAGAGGAGCTACTGTTCTTGTCATTTTCCTAAGCAGAGTTGAACTAGATATGGCCCATGTGTGTAGGAAGCACAGTTCTTTTGTACTCAGCAAGCTCACTGTTCTGGCCCTATAGGAAACACAGTAGAGTAGAAGAGTGCTCTTTCCACAAAAGCAGAGTTTGTTCATTGTAAGGCGAGCTAGCGTTTGTTTCGCAGTCCTAAATGGAGTTGAATCACATGCAGTTTCCGTTCTTAGGAGCAAGAGTTGTTTTCTGGTAAGGAATGTCACTATTGCGATCCCATTGCCATACACAGTGCAAATAGCACTCGCGTCAGTTTCCAGCAAGTACAGTGTATTGGACTGAAGAGGATCTACTGTTCTTGTCAGTTTCCTAAGCAGAACTGAACTAGATATGGCGCGTGTGTGTAGGAAGCACAGTTCTTTTGTTCTGAGCAAGCTCACTGTTTGGACCCCAAAAGAAACACAGTAGAGTAGAAGAGTGCTCTTTTCTCAAAAGCAGAGTGTGTTTCTTGTAAGGCGAGCTAGCGTTTGTTTCCCAGTCCTAAATGGAATTGAATTACATGCAGTTTCTGGTCATACGAGCAAGAGTTGTTTTCTGGTAAGAAGAGTCACTATTGCGCTACCATTTCCATACACAGTGCAAATAGCACTGGCGTCAGTACCCAGCATGTACAGTGTATTGGACTGAAGAGGATCTACTGTTCTTGTCAGTTTTCTAAGCAGAATTGAACTAGATATGGCCCGTGTGTGTAGGAAGCACAGTTTTTTGTTCTGAGCTACCTCACTGTTCTGGCCCTATAGGAAACACAGTAGAGAAGAAGAGTGCTCTTTTCTCAAAAGCAGAGTGTGTTTCTTGTAAGGTGAGCTAGCATTTGTTTCCCAGTCCTAAATGGAGTTGAATCACATGCAGTTTCCGTTCCTACTAGCAAGAGTTGTTTTCTGGTAAGGAAAGTAACTATTGTGCTCCCATTGCCATACACAGTGCAAATAGCACTCGCGTCTGTTCCCAGCAAGAACAGTGTATTGGACTGAAGAGGAGCTACTGTTCTTGTCAGTTTCCTAAGCAGAATTGAACTAGATATGGCCGGTGAGTGTAGGAAACACAGTTCTTTTGTTCTGAGCAAGCTCACTGTTTGGACCCCATAGGAAACACAGTAGAGTAGAAGAGTGCTCTTTTCTCAAAAGCAGAGTGTGTTTCTTGTAAGGCGAGCTAGCGTTTGTTTCCCAGTCCTAAATGGAGTTGAATCACATGCAGTTTCTGGTCCTACGAGCAAGAGTTTTTTCTGGTAATAAGAGTCACTATTGCGCTCCCATTGTCATACTCATGGATGTACTGGGTATTGGACTGAAGAGGATCTACTGTTCTTGTCAGGTTCCTAAGCAGAGTTGAACTAGATATGGCCCTAGTGTGTAGGAAGCACAGTACTGTTGTACTCAGCAAGCTCACTGTTCTGGCCCTAAGGGAAACACAGTAGAGTAGAAGAGTGCTCTTTACTCAAAAGCAGAGTGTGTTTCTTGTAAGGTGAGCTAGCGTTTGTTTCCCAGTCCTAAATGGAGTTGAATCACATGCAGTTTCCATTCCTACGAGCAAGAGTTGTTTTCTGGTAAGGAAAGTCACTATTGTGCTCCCATTGCCATACACAGTGCAAAAAGCACTCGCTTCTGTTCCCAGCAAGTACAGTGTATTGGACTGAAGAGGAGCTACTGTTCTTGTCAGTTTCCTAACCAGAATTGAACTAGATATGGCCCGTGTGTGTAGGAAGCACAGTTCTTTTGTTCTGAGCAAGGTCACTGTTTGGACCCCATAGGAAACACAGTAGAGTAGAAGAGTGCTCTTTTCTCAAAAGCAGAGTGTGTTTCTTTTAAGGCGAGCTAGCGTTTGTTTCCCAGTCCTAAATGGAGTTGAATCACATGCAGTTTCTGGTCCTACGAGCAAGAGTTGTTTTCTGGTAAGAAAAGTCACTATTGCGCTCCCATTGCCATACACAGTGCAAATAGCACTGGCATCTGTACCCAGCATGTACAGTGTATTGGACTGAAGAGGATCTGCTGTTCTTGTCAGTTTCCTAAGCAGAATTGAACTAGATATGGCCCGTGTGTGTAGGAAGCACAGTTCTTTTGTTCTGAGCCATCTCACATTTCGAACCCCATAGAAAACACAGTAGAGTAGAAGAGTGCATTTTTCTCAAAATCAGAGTGTGTTTCTTGTAAGGTGAGCTAGCGTTGTTTTCCCAGTCCTAAATGGAGTTGAAATACACATGCAGTTTCTGGTCCAACGAGCAAGAGTTGTTTTCTGGTAAGAAGAGTCACTATTGTGCTCCCTTTGCCATACATAGTGCAAATAGCCCTCGCGTCTGTTCCCAGCAAGTACAGTGTATTGGACTGAAGAGGAGCTACTGTTCTTGTCAGTTTCCTAAGCAGAGTTGAACTAGATATGGTCCATGTGTGTAGGAAGCACAGTTCTTTTGTTCTGAGCAAGCTCACTGTTCTGGCCCTATAGGAAACACAGTAGAGTAGAAGAGTGCTCTTTTCTCAAAAGCAGAGTGTGTTCCTTGTAAGGCGAGCTAGCGTTTGTTTCCCAGTCCTAAATGGAGTTGAATCACATGCAGTTTTTGGTCCTACGAGCAAGAGTTGTTTTCTGGTAAGAAGAGTCACTATTGTGCTCCCTTTGCCATACATAGTGCAAATAGCCCTCTCGTCTGTTCCCAGCAAGTGCAGTGTATTGGACTGAAGAGGAGCTACTGTTCTTGTCAGTTTCCTAAGCAGAGTTGAACTAGATATGGCCGTGTGTGTATGAAGCACAGTTCTTTTGTTCTCAGCAAGCTCACTGTTCGGACCCCATAGAAAACACAGAGGAGTAGAAGAGTACTCTTTTCTCAAAAGCAGAGTGTGTTTCTTTTAAGGCGAGCTAGCGTTTGATTCCCAGTCCTAAATGGAGTTGAATCACATGCAGTTTCCATTCCTACGAGCAAGAGTTGTTTTCTGGTAATAAGAGTCACTATTGCACTCCCATTGCCATACACAGTGCAAATAGCACTGTCGTCTGTACCCAGCATGTACAGTGTATTGGACTGAAGAGGGTCTACTGTTCTTGTCAGTTTCCTAAGCAGAATTGAACTAGATATGGCCCGTGTGTGTAGGAAGCACAGTTCTTTTGTTCTGAGCAAGCTCACTGTTCTACCCCTATAGGAAACACTGTGGAGTAGAAGAGTGCTGTTTTCTCAAAAGCAGAGTGTGTTTCTTGTAAGGCGAGCTAGCGTTTGTTTCCCAGTCCTAAATGGAGTTGAATCACATGCAGTTTCAGGTCCTACGAGCAAGTGTTTTTTCGGGTAATAAGAGTCACTATTGCGCTCCCATTGTCATACACATGGCAAATAGCACTGGCCTCTGTTCTCAGCATGTACAGTGTATTGGACTGAAGAGGATCTACTGTTCTTGTCAGGTTCCTAAGCAGAGTTGAACTAGATATGGCCCATGTGTGTAGGAAGCACAGTTCTTTTGTACTCAGCAAGCTCACTGTTCTGGCCCTATAGGAAACACAGTAGAGTAGAAGAGTGGTCTTTTCTCAAAAGCAGAGTGTGTTTCTTGTAAGGCGAGCTAGCATTTATTTCCCAGTCCTAAATGGAGTTGAAATACACATGCAGTTTCTGGTCCTACCAGCAAGAGTTGTTTTCTGGTTAGAAGAGTCACTATTGCGCTCCCTTTGCCATACACAATGCAAATAGCCCTCGTGTCTGTTCCCAGCAAGTACAGTTTATTGGACTGAAGAGGAGCTACTGTTCTTGTCAGTTTCCTAAGCAGAGTTGAACTAGATATGGCCCATGTGTGTAGGAAGCACATTTCTTTTGTTCTCAGCAAGCTCACTGTTCGGACCCCATAGGAAACACAGTAGAGTAGAAGAGTGCTCTTTTCTCAAAAGCAGAGTGTGTTTCTTGTAAGGCAAGCTAGCGTTTGTTTCCCAGTCTTAAATGGAGTTGAATCACATGCAGTTTCTGGTCCTACGAGCAAGAGTTGTTTTCTGGTAAGAAGAGTCACTATCGCACGCCCATTGCCATACACAGTGCAAATAGCTCTGTCGTCTGTACCCAGCATGTACAGTGTATTGGACTGAAGAGGATCTACTGTTCTTGTCAGTTTCCTAAGCAGAATTGAACAAGATATGGCCCGTGTGTGTAGGAAGCACAGTTCTTTTGTTCTGAGCAAGCTCACATTTCGAACCCCATAGAAAACACAGTAGAGTAGAAGAGTGCATTTTTCTCAAAAGCAGAGTGTGTTTCTTGTAAGGTTAGCTAGCGTTTGTTTCCCAGTCCTAAATGGAGTTGAAATACACATGCAGTTTCTGGTCCTACGAGCAAGAGTTGTTTTCTGGTAAGAAGAGTCACTATTGCGCTCCCTTTGCCATACACAGTGCAAATAGCCCTCATGTCTGTTCCCAGCAATTCCAGTGTATTGGACTGAAGAGGAGCTACTGTTCTTGTCATTTTCCTAAGGAGAGTTGAACTAGATATGGCCCATGTGTGTAGGAAGCACAGTTCTTTTGTACTCAGCAAGCTCACAGTTCTGGCCCTATAGGAAACACAGTAGAGTAGAAGACTGCTCTTTCCTCAAAAGCAGAGTGTGTTTTTGTAAGGCGAGCTAGGGTTTGTTTCGCAGTCCTAAACGGAGTTGAATCACATGCAGTTTCCGTTCCTACGAGCAAGAGTTGTTTTCTGGTAAGGAAAGTCACTATTGCGCTCCCATTGCCATACACAGTGCAAATAGCTCTCGCGTCTGTTCCCAGCAAGTACAGTGTATTGGACTGAAGAGGAGCTACTGTTCTTGTCAGTTTCCTAAGCAGAATTGAACTAGATATGGCCCGTGAGTGTAGGAAACACAGTTCTTTTGTTCTGAGCAAGCTCACTGTTTGGACCCCATAGGAAACACAGTAGAGTAGAAGAGTGCTCTTTTCTCAAAAGCAGAGTGTGTTTCTTGTAAGGCGAGCTAGCGTTTGTTTCCCAGTCCTAAATGGAGGTGAATCACATGCAGTTTCTGGTCCTACGAGCAAGATTTTTTTCTGGTAATAAGAGTCACTATTGCGCTCCCATTGTCATACTCATGGATGTACTGTGTATTGGACTGAAGAGGATCTACTGTTCTTTTCAGGTTCCTAAGC
The DNA here is from genome assembly GCF_949786415.1 of Peromyscus eremicus. NCBI lineage: Eukaryota > Metazoa > Chordata > Mammalia > Rodentia > Cricetidae > Peromyscus > Peromyscus eremicus. Next base: position 122,007 of record NW_026735372.1, read on the forward strand.
AGAGTTGAACTAGATATGGCCCATGTGTGTAGGAAGCACAGTACTTTTGTACTCAGCAAGCTCACTGTTCTGGCCCTAAGGGAAACACAGTAGAGTAGAAGAGTGCTCTTTACTCAAAAGCAGAGTGTGTTTCTTGTAAGGCGAGCTAGCGTTTGTTTCCCAGTCCTAAATGGTGTTGAATCACATGCAGTTTCCATTCCTATGAGCAAGAGTTGTTTTCTGGTAAGGAAAGTCACTATTGTGCTCCCATTGCCGTACACAGTTCAAAAAGCACTCGCGTCTGTTCCCAGCAAGTACAGTGTATTGGACTGAAGAGGAGCTACTGTTCTTGTCAGTTTCCTAAGCAGAATTGAACTAGATATGGCCCGTGTGTGTAGGAAGCACAGTTCTTTTGTTCTGAGCAAGCTCACTGTTTGGACCCCATAGGAAACACAGTAGAGTAGAAGAGTGCTCTTTTCTCTAAAGCAGAGTGTGTTTCTTGTAAGGCAAGCTAGCGTTTGTTTCCCAGTCCTAAATGGAGTTGAATCACATGCAGTTTCTGGTCCTACGAGCAAGAGTTGTTTTCTGGTAAGAAAAGTCACTATTGCGCTCCCATTACCATACACAGTGCAAATAGCACTGGCGTCTGTACCCAGCATGTACAGTGTATTGGAATGAAGAGGATCTACTGTTCTTGTCAGTTTCCTAAGCAGAATTGAACTAGATATGGCCCGTGTGTGTAGGAAGCACAGTTCTTTTGTTCTGAGCAAGCTCACATTTCGAACCCCACAGAAAACACAGTAGAGTAGAAGAGTGCATTTTTCTCAAAATCAGAGTGTGTTTCTTGTAAGGTGATCTAACGTTTGTTTCCCAGTCCTAAATGGAGTTGAAATACACATGCAGTTTCTGGTCCAACGAGCAAGAGTTGTTTTCTGGTAAGAAGAGTCACTATTGCGCTCCCTTTGCCATACATAGTGCAAATAGCCCTCGCGTCTGTTCCCAGCAAGTACAGTGTATTGGACTGAAGAGGAGCTACTATTCTTGTCAGTTTCCTAAGCAGAGTTGAACTAGATAAGGTCCATGTGTGTAGGAAGCACAGTTCTTTTGTTCTGAGCAAGCTCACTGTTCTGGCCCTATAGGAAACACAGTAGAGTAGAAGAGTGCACTTTTCTCAAAAGCAGAGTGTGTTTCTTGTAAGGCGAGCTAGCGTTTGTTTCCCAGTCCTAAATGGAGTTGAATCACATGCAGTTTTTGGTCCTACGAGCAAGAGTTGTTTTCTGGTAAGAAGAGTCACTATTGTGCTCCCTTTGCCATACATAGTGCAAATAGCCCTCTCGTCTATTCCCAGCAAGTACAGTGTATTGGACTGAAGAGGAGCTACTGTTCTTGTCAGTTTCCTAAGCAGAGTTGAACTAGATATGGCCCGTGTGTGTAGGAAGCACAGTTCTTTTGTTCTCCCCAAGCTCACTGTTCGGACCCCATAGAAAACACAGAGGAGTAGAAGAGTGCTCTTTTCTCAAAAGCAGAGTGTGTTTCTTGTAAGGCGAGCTAGCGTTTGTTTGCCAGTCTTAAAAGGAGTTGAATCAAATGCAGTTTTTGGTCCTACAAGCAAGATTTGTTTTCTGGTAAGAAGAGTCACTATTGCGCTCCCATTGCTATACATAGTACAAATAACACTCGCGTCTGTTTCCAGCAAGTACAGTGTATTGGTCTGAAGAGGAGCTACTGTTCATGTCAGTTTCCTAAGAAATGTTGAACTAGATAAGGCCCGTGTGTGTAGGAAGCACAGTTCTTTTGTTCTGAGCAAGCTCACTGTTCGAACCCCATAGAAACACAGTAGAGAGAAGAGTGCTCTTTTCGCAAAAGCAGAGTGTGTTTCTTGTAAGGCGAGCTACCGTTTGTTTCCCAGTCCTAAATGGAGTTGAATCAAATGCAGTTTTTGGTCCTACAAGCAAGAGTTGTTTTCTGGTAAGAAGAGTCACTATTGCGCTCCCATTGCCATACAGAGTGCAAATAGCACTGGCGTCTGTACCCAGCATGTACAGTGTATTGGACTGAAGAGGATCTACTGTTCTTGTCAGTTTCCTAAGCAGAATTGAACTAGATATGGCCCGTGTGTGTAGGAAGCACAGTTCTTTTGTTCTGAGCAAGCTCACTGTTCTAGCCCTATAGGAAACACAGTAGAGTAGAAGAGTGCTCTTTTCTCAAAAGCAGAGTGTGTTTCTTTTAAGGCGAGCTAGCGTTTGTTTCCCAATCCTAAATGGAGTTGAATCACATGCAGTTTCCGTTCCTACGAGCAAGAGTTGTTTTCTGGTAAGAAGAGTCACTATTGCGCTCCCATTGCCATACACAGTACAAATAGCACTGGCGTCTGTACCCAGCATGTACAGTGTATTGGACTGAAGAGGATCTACTGTTCTTGTCAGGTTCCTAAGCAGAGTTGAACTAGATATGGCCCATGTGTGTAGGAAGCACAGTTCTTTTGTACTCAGCAAGCTCACTGTTCTGGCCCTATAGGAAACACAGTAGAGTAGAAGAGTGCTCTCTCCTCAGAAGCAGAGTGTGTTTCTTGTAAGGCGAGATAGCGTTTGTTTCCCAGTCCTAAATGTAGTTGAATCACATGCAGTTTCTGGTCATACGAGCAAGAGTTGTTTTCTGGTAAGAAGAGTCACTATTGTGCTCCCATTGTCACACACAGGGCAAATAGCACTGGCGTCTGTTCCTAGCATGTACAGTCCATTGGACTGAAGAGGTTCTACTGTTCTTGTCAGTTTCCTAAGCAGAATGGAACAAGATATGGCCCGTGTGTGTAGGAAGCACAGTTCTTTTGTTCTGAGCAAGCTCACATTTCGAACCCCTTAGGAAACACAGTAGAGTAGATGTGTGCATTTTTCTCAAAAGCAGAGTGTGTTTCTTGTAAGGCGAGATAGCGTTTGTTTCCCAGTCCTAAATGGAGTTGAAATACACATGCAGTTTCTGGTCCTACGAGCAAGAGTTGTTTTCTCATAAGAAGAGTCACTATTGCGCTCCCTTTGCCATACATAGTGCAAATAGCCCTCTCGTCTGTTCCCAGCAAGTACAGTGTATTGGACTGAAGAGGAGCTACTGTTCTTGTCAGTTTCCTAAGCAGAGTTGAACTAGATATGGCTCGTGTGTGTAGGAAGCACAGTTCTTTTGTTCTGAGCAAGCTCACTGTTTGGACCCCATAAGAAACACAGTAGAGTAGAAGAGTGCTCTTTTCTCAAAAGCAGAGTGTGTTTCTTGTAAGGCGAGCTAGCGTTTGTTTCCCAGTCCTAAATGGAGTTGAATCACATGCAGATTCTGTTCCTACAAGCAAGGTTTGTTTTCTGGTAAGAAGAGTCACTATTGCGCTCCCATTGACATACACAGTGCAAATGGCACTGGCGTCTGTACCCAGCATGTACAGCGTATTCGACTGAAGAGGATCTACTGTTCTTTTCAGTTTCCTAAGCAGAGTTGAACTAGATATTTTCCGTGTGTGTAGGAAGCACAGTTCTTTTGTTCTGAGCAAGCTCACTGTTCGGACCACATAGGAAACACAGTAGAGTAGAAGAGTGCTCTTTTCTCAAAAGCAGAGTGTGTTTCTTGTAAGGCGAGTTAGCGTTTGTTTCCCAGTCCTACATGGAGTTGAAACAAATGGAGTTTTTGGTCCTACGAGCAAGAGTTGTTTTCTGGTAAGAAGAGTCACTATTGCGCTCCCATTGCCATACACAGTGCAAATAGCACTGGCCTCTGTTCTCAGCATGTACAGTGTATTGGACTGAAGAGGATCTACTGTTCTTGTCAGGTTCCTAAGCAGAGTTGAACTAGATATGGCCCATGTGTGTAGGAAGCACAGTTCTTTTGTACTCAGCAAGCTCACTGTTCTGGCCCTATAGGAAATACAGTAGAGTAGAAGAGTGCTCTTTTCTCAAAAGCAGAGTGTGTTTCTTGTAAGACGCGGTAGCGTTTGTTTCTCAGTCCTAAATGGAGTTGAATCACATGCAGTTTCTGGTCCTACGAGCAAGATTTTTTTCTGGTAATAAGAGTCACTATTGCGCTCCCATTGTCATACACAGGGCAAATAGCACTGGCCTCTGTTCTCAGCATGTACAGTGTATTGGACTGAAGAGGATCTACTGTTCTTGTCAGGTTCCTAAGCAGAGTTGAACTAGATATGGCCCATCTGTGTAGGAAGCACAGTTCTTTTGTACTCAGCAAGCTCACTGTTCTGGCCCTATAGGAAACACAGTAGAGTAGAAGAGTGCTCTTTCCTCAAAAGCAGAGTGTGTTTCTTGTAAGGCGAGCTAGCGTTTGTTTCCCAGTCTTAAATGGTGTTGAATCACATGCAGTTTCCATTCCTACGAGCAAGAGTTGGTTTCTGGTAAGGAAAGTCACTATTGCGCTCCCATTGCCATACACAGTGCAAATAGCACTCGCATCTGTTCCCAGCAAGTACAGTGTATTGGACTGAAGAGGAGCTACTGTTCTTGTCAGGTTCCTAAGCAGAGTTGAACTAGATATGTCCCGTGTGTAGGAAGCACAGTTCTGTTGTTCTCAGCAAGCTGACTGTTCGGACCCCATAGGAAACACAGTAGAGTAGAAGAGTGCTCTTTTCTCAAAGGCCGAGTGTGTTTAGTGTAAGGCGACCTAGCGTTTGCTTCCCAGTCCTAAATGGAGTTGAATCACATGCAGTTTCTGGTCCTAAGAGCAAGAGTTGTTTTCTGGTAAGAAGAGTCACTATTGCGCTCCCATTGCCATACACAGTGCAAATAGCACTCGCGTTTGCTGTCAGCAAGTACAGTGTATTGGATTGAAGAGGAGCCACTGTTCTTGTCAGTTTCCGAAGCAGACTTGAAAAAGATATGGCCATGTGTGCAGGAAGTACAGTTCATTTGTTCTGAGCAAGCTCACTGTTCCGACCCCATAGGAGAACACAGTAGAGTAGAAGAGTACTCTTTTCTCAAAAGCAGAGTGTGTTTCTTGTAAGGCGAGCTAGCTTTTGTTTCTCAGTCGTAAATGAAGTTGAATCACATGCAGTTTCTGGTCCTACGAGTAGAGATGTTTTTTGGTAAGAAGAGTCACTCTTGTGCTTCCATTGCCATACATAGTGCAAATAGCACTTGCGTCTTTTCCAATCAAGTACAGTGTATTGGACTGAAGAGGAGATACTGTTCTTGTCAGTTTCCTGAGCAGAGTTGAACTAGATATGGCCCGTGTGTATAGGAAGCCCAGTTCTTTTGTTCTGAGCAAGCTCACTTTCTGGCCCTATAGGAAACAAAGTAGAGTAGAAGAGTGCTCTTTTCTCAAAGGCAGAGTGTGTTTCTTGTAAGGCGTAAGCAGAATTGAACTAGATACGGCCATGTGTGTAGGAAGCACAGTTCTTTTGTTCTGAGCAAGCTCACTGTTCTGGCCCTATAGGAAACACAGTAGAGTAGAAGAGTGCTCTTTTCTCAAAAGCAGAGTGTGTTTCATGTAAGGCGAGATACGTTTGCTTCCCAGACCAAAATGGAGTTGAATCACATGCAGTTTCTGGTCCTACAAGCAAGAGTTGTTTTCTGGTAAAAGGAGTCACTATTGCACTCACATTGTCATACACAGGGCAAATAGCCCTGGCGTCTGTTCCCAGCCTGTACAGTGTATTGGACTGAAGAGGATCTACTCTTCTTGTCAGTTTCCTCTGCAGAGTTGAACTAGATATGGCCCGTGTGTGTAGGAAGCACAGTTCTTTTGTTCTGAGCAAGCTCACTGTGCGGACCCCATAGGAAACTCAGTGCTCTTTTCTCAAAAGCAGAGTGTGTTAGTTGTAAGGTGAGATAGCGTTTGCTTCCCAGTCCTAAATGGAGTTGAATCACATGCTGTTTCTGGTCCTACAAGCAAGAGTTGTTTTCTGTTAAGAAGAGTCACTATTGCGCTCGCATTGTCATACACAGGGCCAATAGCACTGGCGTCTGTTCCCAGCATGTACAGTGTATTGGACTGAAGAGAATCTACTGTTCTTGTCAGTTTCCTATGCAGAGTTGAACTAGATATAGCCCGTGTGTGTAGGAAGCACAGTTCTTTTGTTCTGAGCAAGCTCACTGTTCTGGCCCTATAGGAAACACAGTAGAGTAGAAGAGTGCTCTTTTCTCAAAAGCAGAGTGTGTTTCTTGTAAGGTGAGCTAGTGTTTGTTTCCAAGTCTTAAATGGAGTTGAATCACATGCAGTTTCTGGTCCTAAAAGCAAGAGTTGTTTTCTGTTAAGAAGAGTCACTATTGCGCTTGCATTGTCATACACAGTGCAAATAGCACTGGCGTCTTTTCCCAGCATGTACAGTGTATTGCACTGAAGAGGATCTACTGTTCTTGTCAGTTTCCTAAGCAAAATTGAAAAAGATATGGCCATGTGTGCAGGAAGTACAGTTCTTTTTTTCTGGGCAAGCTCACTGTTCGGACCCCATAGGAAATACAGTAGAGTAGAAGAGTGCTCTTTTCTCTAAAGCAGAGTGTGTTTCTTGTAATGCGAGCTAGCGTTTGTTTCCCAGTCCTAAATGGAGTTGAATCACATGCAGTTTTTGGTCCTACGTGCAAGAGTTGTTTTCTGGTAAGGAAAGTCACTATTGCGCTCCCATTACCAAACACAGTGCAAATAGATAACGCATCTGATCCCAGCAAGTACAGTGTATTGGACTGAAGAGGAGCTACTGTTCTTGTCAGTTTCCTAAGCAGAATTGAAGTGGATATGGCCATTTGTGTAGGAAGCACAGTTCTTTTGTTCTGAGCAAGCTCACTGTACTGGCCCTATAGTTAACACAGTAGAGTAGAAGAGTGCTCTTTTCTCAAAAGCAGAGTGTGTTTCTTGTAAGGTGAGCTAGTGTTTGTTTCCCAGTCCTATATGGAGTTGAATCAAATGCAGTTTTTGGTCCTACGAGCAAGAGTTGTTTTCTGGTAAGAAGAGTGAATATTGCGCTCCCTTTGCCATACATAGTGCAAATAACCCTCTCGTCTGTTCTCAGCAAGTACAGTGTATTGGACTGAAGAGGAGCTACTGTTCTTGTCAGTTTCCTAAGCAGAGTTGAACTAGATATGGCCCGTGTGTGTAGGAAGCACAGTTCTTTGTTCTCAGCAAGCTCACTGTTCGGACCCCATAGAAAACACATTAGAGTAGAAGAGTGCTCTTTTCTCAAAAGCAGAGTGTGTTTCTTGTAAGGCGAGCTAGCGTTTGTTTCCCAGTCCTAAATGGAGTTGAATCAAATGCAGTTTTTGGTCCTACGAGCAAGAGTTGTTTTCTGGTAAGAAGAGTCACTATTGCGCTCCCATTGCCATACATAGTACAAATAACACTCGCGTCTGTTTCCAGCAAGTACAGTGTATTGGTCTGAAGAGGAGCTACTGTTCATGTCAGTTTCCTAAGCAAAGTTGAACTTGATAAGGCCCATGTGTGTAGGAAGCACAGTTCTTTTGTTCTGAGCAAGCTCACTGTTCGAACCCCATAGGAAACACAGTAGAGAGAAGAGTGCTCTTTTCTCAAAAGCAGAGTGTGTTTCTTGTAAGGCGAGCTACCGTTTGTTTCCCAGTCCTAAATGGAGTTGAATCAAACGCAGTTTTTGGTCCTACGAGCAAGAGTTGTTTTCTGGTAAGAAGAGTCACTATTGTGCTCCCATTGCCATACACAGTGCAAATAGCACTGGCGTCTGTACCCAGCATGTACAGTGTATTGGACTGAAGAGCATCTACTGTTCTTGTCAGTTTCCTAAGCGGAATTGAACTAGATATGTCCCATGTGTGTAGGAAGCACAGTTCTTTTGTACTCAGCAAGCTCACTGTTCTGGCCATATAGGAAACACATTAGAGTAGAAGAGTGCTCTATCCTCAAAAGCAGAGTGTGTTTCTTGTAAGGCGAGCTAGCGTTTGTTTCCCAGTCGTAAATGAAGTTGAATCACATGCACTTTCTGGTAATACGAGTAGAGTTGTTTTTTGGTAAGAAGAGTCACTCTTGCGCTCCCATTGCCATACACAGTACAAATAGCACTTGCGTCTTTTCCAATCATGTACAGTGTATTGGACTGAAGAGGAGATACTGTTCTTGTCAGTTTCCTGAGCAGAGTTGAAATAGATATGGCCCGTGTGTATAGGAAGCACAGTTCTTTTGTTCTGAGCAAGCTCACTTTCTGGCCCTATAGGAACACAATAGAGTAGAAGAGTGCTCTTTTTTCAAAAGCAGAGTATGTTTCTTGTAAGGAGATAGTGTTTGTTTCCCAGTCCTAAATGGAGTTTAATCACATGCATTTTTGGACGTAAGAGCAAGAGCTGTTTTCTGGTAAGGAAAGTCACTATTGCGCTCCCATTGTCATACAAAGGGCAAATAGCACTGGCATCTGTTCCCAGCATGTACAGTGTATTGGACTGAAGAGCATCTACTGTTCTTGTCAGTTTCCAAAGCAGAATTGAACTAGATACGGCCATGTGTGTAGGAAGCACAGTTCTTTTGTTCTGAGTAAGCTCACTGTTCTGGCCCTATAGGAAACACAGTAGAGTAGAAGAGTGCTCTTTTCTCAAAAGCAGAGTGTGTTTCTTGTAAGGCGAGATAGTGTTTGCTTCCCAGACCTAAATGGAGTTGAATCACATGCAGTTTCTGGTCCTACAAGCAAGAGTTGTTTTCTGGTAAGAAGAGTCACTATTGCGATCGCATTGTCATACACAGGGCAAATAGCACTGGCGTCTGTTCCCAGCCTGTACAGTGTATTGGACTGAAGAGGATCTACTGTTCTTGTCAATTTCCTCTGCAGAGTTGAACTAGATATGGCCCGTGTGTGTAGGAAGCACAGTTCCTTTGTTCTGAGCAACCTCACTGTTCTGGCCCTATAGGAAACACATTAGAGTAGAAGAGTGCTCTTTTCACAAAAGCAGAGTGTGTTTCTTGTAAGGCGAGCTAGCGTTTGTTTCCCAGTCCTAAATGTATTTGAATCACATGCAGTTTCTGGTCCTACGAGTAGAGTTATTTTTTGGTAAGAAGAGTCACTATTGTGCTCCCATTGCCATACACTGTACAAATAGCACTTGTGTCTGTTCCAATCAAGTACAGCGTATTGGACTGAAGAGGAGCTACTGTTCTTGTCAGTTTCCTAAGCAGAGTTGAACTAGATATGGCCCGTGTGTATAGGAAGGACAGTTCTTTTGTTCTGAGCAAGCTCACTGTTCGGACCCCACAGGAAACACAGTAGAGTAGAAGAGTGCTCTTTTCTCAAAAGCAGAGTGTGTTTCTTGTAAGGTGAGCTAGCGTTTGCTTCCCAGACCTAAATGGAGTTGAATCACATGCAGTTTCTGGTCCAACGAGCAAGAGTTTTTTTCTGGTAAGAAGAGTCACTATTGTGCTCCCATTGTCATACACAGGGCACATAGCCCCGGCGTCTTTTCCAAGCATGTACAGTTTATTGGACTGAAGAGGAGCTACTGTTCTTGTCAGTTTCCGATGCAGAGTTAAACTAGATATGGCCCGTGTGTGTAGGAAGCACAGTTCTTTTGTTCTGAGCAAGCTCACTGTTCTGGCCCTATAGGAAACACAGTAGTGCAGAAGAGTACTCTTTTCTCAAAAGCAGAGTGTGTTTCTTGTAAGGCGAGTTAGCGTTTGTTTCCCATTCCTAAATGGATTTGAATCACATGCAGTTTCTGATCCTACAAGCAAGAGTTTTTTCTGGTAAGAAGAGTCACTATTGCGCTCCCATTGTTTTACAGAGGGCAAATAGCACTGGCATTTGTACCCAGCATGTACAGAGTATTGGACTGAAGAGGATCTCCTGTTCTTGTCAGGTTCCTAAGCAGAGTTGAACTAGATATGGCCCGTGTGTGTATGAAGCACATTTCTTTTGTTCTGAGCAAGCTCACTGTTCTGGCCCTATAGGAAACACAGTAGAGTAGAAGAGTCATCTTTTCGTAAAAGCAGAGTGTGTTTCTTGTAAGGCAAGCTAGCGTTTGTTTCCCAGTCGTAAATGGAGTTGAATCCCATGCAGTTTCTGGTCCTAGGAGCAAGAGTTGTTTTGTGGTAAGAAGAGTCACTATTGCGCTCCCATTGTCATACACAGTGCAAATAGCACTGGCGTCTGTTTCCAGCAAGTACAGTGTATTGGACTGAAGGGGATCTACTGTTCTTTTCAGTTTCCTAAGCATAATTGAACTAGATATGGCCCGTGTTTGTAGGAAGCACAGTTCTTTTGTTCTGAGCAAGCTCACTGTTCGGACCCCATAGGAAACACAGTAGAGTAGAAGTGTGCCCTTTTCTCAAAAGCAGAGCTTGTTTCTTGTAAGGCGAGATAGCGTTTGTTTCCCAGTCTTAAATGGAGTTGAATCACATGCAGTTTTTGGTCCTATGAGCAAGAGTTGTTTTCTGGTAAGGAAAGTCACTATTGCGCTCCCATTGACATACACAGTGCAAATAGCACTTGTGTCGTTTCCAACAAGTACAGTGTATTGGCCTGAAGAGAAGCTACTGTTCTTGTCAGTTTCCTAAGCAGAGTTGAACTAGATATGGGCCGTGTGCATGGAAGCACAGTTCTTTTGTTCTGAGCAAGCTCACTGTTTGGAACCCATAGGACACATAGTAGAGAAGAAAAGTGCTCTTTTCTCAAAAGCAGAGTGTGTTTCTTGTAAGGCGAGCTAGCTTTTGTTTCCCAGTCCTAAATGAATTTGAAGCACATGCAGTTTCCGGTCCTACGAGTAGAGATATTTTTTGGTAATAAGAGTCACTATTGCGCTCCCATTGCCATACACAGTGCAAATAACACTTGCGTCTGTTCCAATCAATTACAGTGTATTGGACTGAAGAGGAGCTACTATTCTTGTCAGTTTCCTAAGCAGAGTTGAACTAGATAAGGCCCGTGTGTGTAGGAAGCACAGTTCTTTTGTTCTGAGCAAGCTCACTCTTCAGACCACATAGGAAACACAGTAGAGTAGAAGAGTGCTCTTTTCTCAAAAGCAGAGTGTATATCTTGTAAGGTGAGCTAGCGTTTGTTTCCCAGTCCTAAATGGAGTTGAATCACATGCAGTTTTTGGTCCTACACGCAAGAGTTGTTTTCTGGAAAGGAAAGTCACTATTGTGGTCCCATTGCCAAACTCAGTGCAAATTGATAACGCATCTGTTCCCAGCAAGTACGTGTATTGGACTGAAAAGGAGCTACTGTTCTTGTCGGTTTTCTAAGGAGAATTGAACTGGATATGGCCGTTTGTGTAGGAAGCACAGTTCTTTTGTTCTGAGCAAGCTCAAGGTTCTGGCTTTATAGGAAACACAGTAGAGTAGAAGAGTGCTCTTTTCTCAAAAGCAGTGTGTGTTTCTCGTAAGGCAAGCTAGCGTTTGTTTCCCAGTCCAAATGGAGTTGAATCACATGCAGTTTTTGGTCCTACGAGCAAGAGTTGTTTTCTGGTAAGGAAAGTCACTATTGCTCTCCGATTGCCATACTCAGTACAAATAGCACTTGCGTCTGTTCCAATCAAGTACAGTGTATTGGACTGAAGAGGAGCTACTGTTCTTGTCAGTTTCCTAAGCAGAGTTGAACTAGATATGGCCCGTGTGTATAGGAAGCACAGTTCTTTTGTTCTGAGCAAGCTCACTTTTGTTTCCCAGTCCTAAATGAATTTGAATCACATGCAGTTTCTGGTCCTACGAGTAGAGTTATATTTTGGTAAGAAGAGTCACTATTGTGCTCCCATTGCCATATACAGTACAAATAACACTTTCGTCTGTTCCAATCAAGTACAGTGTATTGAACTGAAGAGGAGCTACTGTTTTTGTCAGTTTCCTACGCAGAGTTGAACTAGATGTGGCCCGTGTGTATAGGAAGCCCAGTTCTTTTGTTCTGAGCAAGCTCACTGTTTGGACCCCATAGGAAACACAGTAGAGTAGAAGAGTGCTCTTTTCTCAAAAGCAGAGTGTGTTTCTTGTAATGCGAGCTAGTGTTTGTTTCCCAATCCTAAATGGAGTTGAAATACACATGCAGTTTCTGGTCCTACTAGCAAGAGTTGTTTTCTGGTAAGAAGAGTCACCATTGTGCTCCCTTTGCCATACACAGTGCAAATAGCCCTCGCGTCTGTTCCCAGTAAGTACAGTGTATTGGACTGAAGAGGAGCTACTCTCTTGTCAGTTTCCTAAGCAGAGTTTAACTAGATATGGCCCATGTGTGTAGGAAGCACAGTTCTTTTGTACTCAGCAAGCTCACTGTTCTGGCCCTATAAGAAAGACAGTAGAGAAGAGAGCTCTTTCCTCAAAAGCAGAGTGTGTTTTTTGTAAGGCGAGGTAGTGTTTGTTTCGCAGTCCTAAATGGAGTTGAATCACATGCAGTTTCCGTTCCTACGAGCAAGAGTTGTTTACTGGTAAGGAAAGTCACTATTGCGCTCCCATTGACATACACAGTGCAAATAGCACTCGCGTCTATTCCCAGCAAGTACAGTGTATTGGACTGAAGAGGAGCTACTGTTCTTGTCAGTTTCCTAAGCAGAATTGAACTACTTATGGCCCGTGTGTGTAGGAAGCACAGTTCTTTTGTTCTGAGCAAGCTCACTGTTTGGAACCCATAGGAAACACAGTAGAGTAGAAGAGTGCTCTTTTCTCAAAAGCAGAGTGTGTTTCTTGTAAGGCGAGCTAGCATTTGTTTCCCTGTCCTAAATGGAGTTGAATCACATGCAGTTTCTGGTCCTACAAGCAAGAGTTGTTTTCTGGTAATAAGAGTCACTATTGCGCTCCCATTGCCATACACAGTGCAAATAGCACTAGCGTCTGTACCCAGCATGTACAGCGTATTGGACTGAAGAGGATCTACTGTTCTTGTCAGGTTCCTAAGCAGAGTTGAACTAGATATGTCCCATGTGTGTAGGAAGCACAGTTCTTTTGTACTCAGCAAGCTCACTGTTCTGGCCCTATAGGAAACACAGTAGAGTAGAAGAGTGCTCTTTCCTTAAAAGCAGAGTGTGTTTTTTGTAAGGCGAGCTAGCGTTTGTTTCGCAGTGCTAAATGGAGTTGAATCACATGCAGTTTCCGTTCCTACGAG